>NC_092342.1:330172500-330472500 GCF_046630445.1 Rutidosis leptorrhynchoides | reverse complement strand
ATAGACCACCATTTTTGCTAGAACGAGATATGATCGAAATTTATCAAAAGCAAAGACAATAGCAAGGAGTCCTTTTTCAGTAGTTGTATAGTTTGTTTGTGTTCCTTGTAACGTCTTACTAGCATAATATATAGGTTGAAATCGTTTTTCAAATCCTTTGACCTAAAACGGCTCCCATTGCAAAATCACTTGCATCGCACATAAGTTCAAACGGTAGATTCCAATTTGGTGTTATCATGATCGGCGCATTAGTGAGTTTCTATTTAAGAATATTAAAAGATTTAATGCATTCATCTGAAAAGATAAATGGAGCATCTTTTTCTAGGAGTTTATTCATAGGAGTGGCAATTTTAGAAAAATCTTTTATGAAACGTCGGTAAAAACCGGCATGCCCTAAAAAACTCCTAACTCCTCTAACATTGGTGGGATGTGGAAGTTTAGCAATTACATCTACTTTAGCTCTATCCACTTCAATTCCTTCCTTTGAAATTTTATGTCCAAGAACGATGCCTTCTTTAACCATGAAATGGCATTTCTCCCAATTAAGTACTAGATTTGATTGTTCGCATCTAATAAGCATTCGTTCAAGATTAGCTAGACATGATTCAAATGTATCACCGAAGACTGAAAAGTCATCCATGAAAACTTCCATGCATTCTTCTATCATGTCGTGAAAAATCGCCATCATGCACCTTTGAAAGGTTGCAGGGGCGTTGCAAAGTCCAAATGGCATGCGTTTGTAAGCAAAAGTACCATAAGGGCATGTGAAAGTGGTTTTCTCTTGGTCTTCGGGTGCTATTGGAATTTGAAAGTATCCGGAAAAACCATCAAGAAAACAATAGTAACTATTTTCGGCTAATCTTTCCAACATTTGATCAATAAAAGGTAAAGGAAAGTGATCTTTTCTGGTGGCGTCATTTAATTTTCTATAATCAATACAAACACGCCATCCTGTTACAGTCCTAGTAGGAATAAGCTCATTTTTCTCATTTGTAATGACAGTCATGCCACCCTTCTTAGGTACGCATTGAACTGGGCTTACCCATGGACTATCAGAAATTGGATAAATTAAACCTGCATCTAGCAGTTTAATAATTTCTTTCTTAACTACATCTTGCATATTAGGATTTAGTCTTCGTTGGCGTTGCACATACGTTTTATGACCTTCTTCCATAAGGATTTTATGTGTGCAATACGAAGGACTTATTCCTTTTATATCATGAATCTTCCATGCAATAGCTGGTTTATGAGCTTTCAACATAGAAATGAGTTGTGATTTTTCATTTTCAGTAAGAGAAGACGATATTATTACAGGTAATTCAGATTCACCATGTAAATAAGCGTATTCCAAATGGTTTGGAAGTGGCTTTAACTCTAATGTCGGAGGTTCTTCTATCGATGATTTGTATCGATATCTATGTTCTTCTTTTAGCATTTGAATTTCTTCTGTTGTTGGTTCATATCCATTAGCTATTAGTGTAGCTAACATTTCAGTTTCATCAATTGGTTCAGTCCCTTCTCCTAAAGAACATTCTCCTGTTTCTTGTAATTCTGGAAATTCTTCTAACAATTCTGCATGTGAATCTATAGTTTGAATATAATAACATGTATCATCTGCAGATTGTGGTTGTTGCATTGCTCTATCAACTGAAAAGGTAACACTCTCGTCCTCTATACTTAGGGTCAGTTTCTTACCAAACACGTCTATCATTGCTTTAGCCGTGTTTAAGAATGGTCTTTCTAATATGAGAGGAACTTGAGAATCTTCTTCCATGTCCAGAACAACAAAATCTACTGGAAATACTAAAGTACCAACTTTAACTAGCATGTTCTCCATTATCTCTCTAGGATATTTTATTGATAGATCGGCTAGTTGTATACTTATTCTTGTTGGTTTCAATTCTCCAAGGTCTAGTTTAGCGTATAGTGAATACGGCATTAAATTTATACTAGCATCTAAGTCTGCCAATGCTTCTATTGAACTAAGACTACCCAGAAAACATGGAATTGTGAAACTTCCTGGATCAGATAATTTTTCTGGTATCTTATTCAACAGCACTGCTGAACAATTAGCATTCATAGTAACAGCCGAGAGTTCTTCCATTTTCTTTCTATTCGATATTAGATCTTTCAGAAATTTAGCATATCTAGGCATTCCTGAAATTACATCAATGAAAGGAAGATTTACATTTATCTGTTTAAACATATCCAAAAATTTGGATTGCTCGGCTTCAAGTTTCTCTTTTTTCATTTTACTCGGGTAAGGAAGTTGTGATGACCCGGAAATTTCTGACCAAATTTAAACTTAATCTTTGTATGATTAACATTTCTGACACGATAAGCAAAGTCTGTAAAACTGAATCCCAAAATTTTTGAACTACTTTTATATATTTAAATACCCTTCGGTTGTTTTCGACGATTCGCGAACAATTATATGTAAATAGATACATATATACTATAACTTGAAAAGTTAACAATGTATTAATTGTTTGATACCGTACATTAAACTTATTGGTTTAAATATCTATTTGAATATATATGATAAGTTGAAATACTTATTATTAAAATTTATTTATAAATAACTTCTAATGTGTATTTAAAAACTGATTTATGTATATTAAAAAGATATATACATATATATAATTTCAAGTTATTTAGTAAACGATAGTAACATTCGTTTATTGATTCGTTTGATATTCAGATAAGTTAACTAAAGCGTTTAAGATGAACCAGTATGCTACAGTATTTTCAAATTGCTACAGTACCCAAAATGCTACAGTGTTTTCGAAAATCACTACTTGCTACAGTGAAATTGAATTTGCTACAGTGAATTGCTACAGTAAACACTATTTTAAAATGTATTTTAACAAATAGCGAGACGATGATTTATAGAAGTAAATGACCAAAACACTCGAAAGTTTAAGATATACTTTGAGTGGTACAGTTTATGGATAATTTAAGGCTATATTTTGACAAAGGTACGTGTCACGAAACATAAAGTATTAGTTTTCTAAGCGTACGAAAATGCGTTCGAGAAACCGGAACCGGGACATAAGTCGAGTGACAACGTACGACTTATCGGAACAAAAATTACAAGTCCACTATGCACGTGAATTTAATATAATATATAATTAATTATATAAATTAATTATATTATATTTATAATTAAATAATATGTCGACAAACAACGAGACAAAAATTTGTGAGCTGTAAATCCTTCCCATGCGATCGCATGGGAAATGTGCTTGAAGGCCATGCGATCGCATGGCAGTCTGTATCTGGCCACATCTATAAATTCGAGCGTTTTTCTGATTTCTGATGCACTCCAACTCTTATCTATCTCTCTCGTATTATATTTATATATTATTATTATTATTATTATTATTATTAAGATTAATATTATTATTAATCTTATTATTATTATTATTATTATTATTATTATTATTATTATTATTATTATTATTATTATTATTATTAGTAATATTATTACATAAAATATTACGACGAGGTTATGGGCGTGTCACTTTCAAAAATGAGTTTTACGAGCGGGATAGAGCTAAGGAAATTATGGGTTATTACTAAGGAGGTTATGGGTAATGTTCAAGAGTATAGTTCGCAAGTTAAACCTAGTGTTTATCATCTCTGTTGCGTCTACATACTTTTCTGAAATATTGAATCACAATATTGATACGTTGAGATCTACGATTATTTGGTAATCCGAGTTTCGGTCACATTACGATGAACAACTTTATGTGCTGCTAAGGTGAGTTTATAGTCTCCCTTTTTAAATACTTTAAATATTTTTGGGCTGAGAATATATGCAATTTATTTTAAACGCGATAAGACACAAGTACATACTAAATTCTACACTGAGTTAAACCGAAAATCCCTTAGCTTTGGTAACTAGTAGCTGCCAGTACATAGGATATGGACTGGTGGGCGCGAATAATTGTATATGGATCCATAGGGCTTGACATCCCCGTCCGAGCTAGAGCGCTAGCCTTTTAACGGACGTATGTTATTTGAGTTTAAGACACGTTGGTTTGCGTGTATTAAAACGAATGGGGTAATTATCACTATAGCGTTAAGTTTAGTTACCAGGGTGCTCTGTTACGTAGAATCTATTGACAAACTTTTGATAAACGTTTCTGGTTGAAACAACTGAAATCTTGTGATCCACTTTTATATACAGATTATGCGAAACACTAAAACTATGAACTCACCAACCTTTGTGTTGACACTTGTTAGCATGTTTATTCTCAGGTTCCCTAGAAGTCTTCCGCTGTTTGCTTATACGTTATACAAGCTATGTGCATGGAGTCTTGCATGCTTTATTCAAGAAAACGTTGCATTCACAAAACCATCATCATGTATCTATTTTTACTGCATTGTCAACGGATATAATATTGTAAACTATTATTTACGGTGACTTTCTATATGTAGAAATCATCAGATGTCGAAAACCTTGGAATTAAATATTCATTTGTGGTATGCCTTTTTAAAAGAATGCAATGTTTACAAAACGTATCATATAGAGGTCAAATACCTCGCAATGAAATCAATGAATGACGTGTTAGTCCATATGGATTTGGAGCGATCGTCACAGAAGTGGTGGTTGGTATGGTTTAACATAAGGTTTAGCCTTAACTGTGTTATCTTCATTAACCTTTTCAACTACCGGTTCTTTTTCCTTATCTTGTTCAGGTTGTGGTTCTTGTGGAGTAGGAATAGCTTCATCAGAAGTTACAGGTATTTCAGGTGGTTTAAGTATTGTACCGCTTCTTGTGGTAATGGCTTTAGCTGTTTCATTCCGGGGGTTTGCATTTGTATCACTAGGTAAACTTCCCGATTTTCTTTCACCTATTAACCTTGCTAGGTTACTTACTTCTTGTTCCAAATTTTGAATAGAAGCTTGTTGATTTCTAAATGCTTGAGCATTTTGTTCATTGGTTTGTTTCGGAGATGTGAAAAACTGCGTTTGAGTTTCAACTAGCTTCGTCATCATATCTTCTAAATTTGGCTTTTTATCATCGGTTTGTGGTGGTTTGTTTTGAAAATTAGGTCTTTGCTGGTTGTAAGTATTGTTGGATACTTGTTGATTGCTAGGACCTTGTTGGTTGTTGTAAGAAATATTTCGGTTATAATTCTGGTTTTGATTGTAAATCGGTCTTGGCGGTTGATAATTATTCTGATAATTATTTCCAGACCTTTGGTTTAGATATGAAATATTCTCTCTTTGTTCCATTGTTAGTTCAATACTGAGACAATCTTTTGTCAAATGTGGTCCTCCACACTGCTCACAACTAATTCGTATTGAGTGTATATCTTTAGTCATCTTTTCCATTCGTCTCTCGACAGCATCTATCTTTGCGGAAATGGAATCTAAGTCATGGCTAGAATCGGCTCTAGCTACTTTAGATGATCTAACGATATCTTTTTCTTGATGCCACTCATGTGAGTGGGAAGCAGTGTTATCAATAATTTTATAAGCATCAGTTTCTGTTTTCTTCATAATAGAACCACCAGCTGCTATATCTATGTCTTTTCTTGTAGTGATGTCGCATCCTTGGTAGAATATTTGTACTATTTGACAAGTGTCTAAACCATGTTGCGGACATCCTCTTAATAATTTTCCAAATCTAGTCCAAGCCTCATATAGAGTTTCATTTGGTTTCTGTGTGAACATAACAATTTCTCCTTGAAGTCTTACGGCTTTAGATGCCGGAAAGAATTGTTTAAGAAATTTTTCAACTAAAACATCCCATGTATCAATCGCCCCTTCAGATAATGATTCCAACCAATCTTTGGCTTCTCCCTTTAAAGTCCAGGAAAATAACATGAAATATATCTGTTCATCTTCAACTTCTCGGATTTTAAATAGTGTGCAGATCCTATTAAAGGTACGAAGATGTTCATTTGGATCTTCCTTCGGCGCACCACTAAATTGGCATTGATTAGTCACCATATGTAGAATTTGTCCTTTGATTTCATAATCTAGCGAATTAATGTCTGGATGAGTAATTGTGTGACCTTGGCCAGTGCGTTTAGCTCTCATTCGGTCTTCCATACTTAAAGGTTCTAGATTCTCCATAATTGAATTTGTTGAATCCGAATCACTAGAGGATTCTGATTTAATGGTTCGTTCATCAACAATCTCTGTTTGAATGATTGGTGGTTCCGGAGAAAAAATTAATGGTTCAGGATCTATGAATTGTCCCTGAATATTCTCCGGATTCTCAATTGTGAGGCCGGGTTCAAAAAATGGATTATCAGAAATTTGGATTGGAGTACTTGGTCGACTGGATGACGATTCTAAAGAAAAATCAACGGCGGTAATATTAGCTAGATGTCTTGATCGAGTTACAGGTGGTGAACGTACAAAAGGTGGTGAACGTCTTGCTCGGTGCATTCACTGAATATCCTATTAGTTTTTAAAAGGAAAGAAAAATTATATAAGTTATCCAATTAATAGACTTTTCTGATTTTGTCCACGTTTCGAATAGCCAAAAGATGCAGCAGAGGGGCAGGATTCGTTTGGTCTCAATATAATTGAGTACTGTTTGGCTCCAATAACCCGGTCCACGTACAAATCCAACTATTACTACGAGCCAGAAAATTTTGATGTCTATCAATTTAACCACTTAAAATAAATTTTCGTAATTTTAAGAAATTTAGATAAGAAGTGGAATAAAAATCTATGTCCTAAAAACTAGAATTGCGAGAAATAAGAAAGAAAAAGAGCGCGTCGAAAAAGGTCGAAAAAGAAAAGGGTTGAAAAAAATAAAGGCGTCGAAAAATAAGAAATAAAAAAAAGTGACTTAAGAAACTTTAAAACACTCGACTAACCTAACCTTATTACTATCACTAACTTAAAATTAAAATTGCAAATTGAGATTACTAATTGGAGTGATAATTGATACATAGGTAAAAGGCGTCGAAAAATAAAAATAAGAAAGTAGCGCGTTGAAACTTAAAAAGGAACTAAAAACTAAAAACTAAAAGTTAAAAGTTGCGTCTAAAAATATTTAAAACTTACAAGGAAAACTATATCCCAAATGGCAATAACTTAAAAAGGTACTAAAACTTAAAAAGGCGTCGCAAAATTCTAAAGCACCTAAATCTTAGTCTAAAGAAAAAGCACTTAAGGAATTTTACGGCAAAGCCTAAAAATCTAGAAATAAAAATAACTATGGCAAAAACTATATCTTAAAACTAAAAACGAGTGAAAAATACAAAAATTACACTAAAACAAATAAAAAGGGACAAAATATAAAAATATACTAAAAGTTGTAAAAAGTACAATTTTTATAAAAATATTATTTTTATATTATTTATTTTATTAAAACTATTAATTTTACAATTTAATTAAACTAATTAAAACTAAATAAAACAAAATAATAAAATTAAAACTAAATATTATAATAAAAATACCCTAATTAGGGTTTAAGATTACTAATAATAATAATTATCCAGTAATTAATGCTGTTAGGGTTTCTGTGTCACCCGTGTCAGACGGCTCCGCGAGTCGCGGTGCTTCGTGGCTACAAACGCCGCAAGTCGCGGGGTTTGAAATTTCAGTTGACAGGCTGGTTTCGTTCGACAGGTTTAATTTTATTTATATATATATTTTTTTATTTTCTGTTTTTAATTTAATTAATATATTAAATAAAAGTTATAATTTAAAAAATAAATTAGAAATAAAATACTTTATAATTTTAAAAATCTTAAAAATAGATTTATATATATATATTTTTTTTTTCGGTTTTGATTTTATATTTTAAATAAACACAAAATATTTAAATAAAACTTATATTTTTATAAAATAAAAATAAAGAAACTTTACAAAACTTAAATATTTAACAAACTCTTAAAAATATTTATATTTTTGTTTTTCTTTTTATATATTTGAATATTTAAAACGTATTTTTACAAAAAACGTATTTTTATAAAAGTAAACTAAAAATAAAAATCTTTTTTTTTTATATTAGCGTTGCGCTTCCGGCTTTTAAGCTAGATTTTAAGTTCCCCGGCAGCAGCGCCAAAAATACTTGATAGTTAAAGCTAGGGGGTATAAAATACTATTAAATTTTACAACGAAAAATACTATTAAATATGATACAATTTTACACAAGATATTTATTTATTTATAGAATGGATATACTTAAATCTTGCTACAACACTTATAGGCAGTGTACCTAATCGTACAGTAGTGTAGTTTTTAGTAAGTCCGGTTCGTCCACAGGGAATCTTTTAAACAAAGCTTAACGCTATATTAGTTTTATTTTATAAAAATTCAAATATATATAAGTAATATTATTATTATAAAAGGGGTTTTTTTTTACCGTTTAATGACCGGTTTGTCGATTTTAAAAACTTTAGTCGCAGTTAAAACCTAATGTAAAATATTAAATATAAATACAATACTTAATTTAAAGCGTAAAGTAAATAACGATAAAGAAATTGCGATAAATAAAAGTGCGATAAAATAAAATTGCGATAATTAAAAAGTACGATAATTAAAAGTGCAATTAAATACAATAACAATAAATAAAAGTACGATAATTAGAAGTGCAATTAAATATAAAATAAAGGAAATTAAATATGAAATAAAAGAATTATGCTTATTTAAACTTCCGTAATCATGATGTTTGACGTGTTGATTTTAGTTTTATGCCCATGGGTTAATTGTTCTTTGTCCTGGATTATTTAATATGTCCATACAGATTTGTCCATAATAGTCCATCAGTCATAAATATAAAGAGTGAAAGCCTTCGTCAAATTATTCTTATTCCCGAAGTCAAATATTTCAACTAATTGGGGATTCGAATTGTAACAAGATTTTAATACTTTGTTTAATGAATACACCAGGTTATCGACTGCGTGTAAACCAAGGTTTTACTACTTTGTTAACAATTACACCAATTACCCTTGAATGTAATTCACCCCTGTTTCAACAAGTCTATTAACTATTAATCCAGTTCCGTGTCCGGTAAAATGAATAATTATTGGTATTTATAGATATCCCGCCCACCGTACCCAGTCAATCGTATGTGGTTATATATAAATACGTCAAATTATAAGTTTGTATATTAAATTAACAAGGTATTGTTTAGTTAATATAAAACCCATTAATAGCCCATAGTCTAATTTCCACAAGTGTCGTTCTTTTATCCAAACCCCAATTATGGTACAAATGTAGTGACCCGAACTTTTCCATGTTTATATATATTAATTGAGATTGATATTTACATGATTAAATGTTTCCAACATGTTAAGCAATCAAACTTGTTAAGACTTGATTAATTGAAATATGTTTCATATAGACAATTGACCACCCAAGTTGACCGGTGATTCACGAACGTTAAAACTTGTAAAAACTATATGATGACATATATATGGATATATATATAGTTAACATGATACTATGATAAGTAAACATATCATTAAGTATATTAACAATGAACTACATATGTAAAAACAAGACTACTAACTTAATGATTTTTAAACGAGACATATATGTAACGATTATCGTTGTAAAGACATTTAATGTATATATATCATATTAAGAGATATTCATACATGATAATATAATAATTTAAAATCTCATTTGATATTATAAACATCGGGTTAACAACATTTAACAGGATCGTTAACCTAAAGGTTTCAAAACAACACTTACATGTAACGACTAACGATGACTTAACGACTCAGTTAAAATGTATATACATGTAGTGTTTTAATATGTATTTATACACTTTTGAAAGACTTCAATACACTTATCAAAATACTTCTACTTAACAAAAATGCGTACAATTACATCCTCGTTCAGTTTCATCAACAATTCTACTCGTATGCACCCGTATTCGTACTCGTACAATACACAGCTTTTAGATGTATGTACTATTGGTATATACACTCCAATGATCAGCTATTAGTAGCCCATGTGAGTCACCTAACACATGTGGGAACCATCATTTGGCAACTAGCATGAAATATCTCATAAAATTACAAAAATATGAGTAATCATTCATGACTTATTTACGTGAAAACAAAATTACATATCCTTTATATCTAATCCATACACCAACGACCAAAAACACCTACAAACACTTTCATTCTTCAATTTTATTCATCTAATTGATCTCTCTCAAGTTCTATCTTCAAGTTCTAAGTGTTCTTCATAAATTCTACAAGTTCTAGTTACATAAAATCAAGAATACTTTCAAGTTTGCTAGCTCACTTCCAATCTTGTAAGGTAATCATCCAACCTCAAGAAATCTTTGTTTCTTACAGTAGGTTATCATTCTAATACAAGGTAATAATCATATTCAAATTTTGGTTCAATTTCTATAACTATAACAATCTTATTTCAAGTGATGATCTTACTTGAACTTGTTTTCGTGTCATGATTCTGCTTCAAGAACTTCGAGCCATCCAAGAATCCGTTGAAGCTAGATCCATTTTTCTATTTTCCAGTAGGTTTATCCAAGGAACTTAAGGTAGTAATGATTTTCATAACATCATTCGATTCATACATATAAAGCTATCTTATTTGAAGGTTTAAACTTGTAATCACTAGAACATAGTTTAGTTAATTCTAAACTTGTTCGCAAATAAAAGTTAATCCTTCTAACTTGACTTTTAAAATAAACTAAACACATGTTCTATATCTATATGATATGCTAACTTAATGATTTAAAACCTGGAAACACGAAAAACACCGTAAAACCGGATTTACGCCGTCGTAGTAACACCGCGGGCTGTTTTGGGTTAGTTAATTAAAAACTATGATAAACTTTGATTTAAAAGTTGTTATTCTGAGAAAATGATTTTTATTATGAACATGAAACTATATCCAAAAATTATGGTTAAACTCAAAGTGGAAGTATGTTTTCTAAAATGGTCATCTAGACGTCGTTCTTTCGACTGAAATGACTACCTTTACAAAAATGACTTGTAACTTATTTTTCTGTCTATAAACCAATACTTTTTCTGTTTATATTCATAAAATATAGTTCAATATGAAACCATAGCAATTTGATTCACTCAAAACGGATTTAAAATGAAGAAGTTATGGGTAAAACAAGATTGGATAATTTTTCTCATTTTAGCTACGTGAAAATTGGTAACAAATCTATTCCAACCATAACTTAATCAACTTGTATTGTATATTATGTAATCTTGAAATACCATAGACACGTATACAATGTTTCGACCTATCATGTCGACACATCTATATATATTTCGGAACAACCATAGATACTCTATATGTGAATGTTGGAGTTAGCTATACAGGGTTGAGGTTGATTCCAAAATATATATAGTTTGAGTTGTGATCAATACTAAGATACGTATACACTGGGTCGTGGATTGATTCAAGATAATATTTATCGATTTATTTCTGTACATCTAACTGTGGACAACTAGTTGTAGGTTACTAACGAGGACAGCTGACTTAATAAACTTAAAACATCAAAATATATTAAAAGTGTTGTAAATATATTTTGAACATACTTTGATATATATGTATATATTGTTATAGGTTCGTGAATCAACAGTGGTCAAGTCTTACTTCCCGACGAAGTAAAAATCTGTGAAAGTGAGTTATAGTCCCACTTTTAAAATCTAATATTTTTGGGATGAGAATACATGCAGGTTTTATAAATGATTTACAAAATAGACACAAATACGTGAAACTACATTCTATGGTTGAATTATCGAAATCGAATATGCCCCTTTTTATTAAGTCTGGTAATCTAAGAATTAGGGAACAGACACCCTAATTGACGCGAATCTTAAAGATAGATCTATTAGGCCTAACAGACCCCATCCAAAGTACCGGATGCTTTAGTACTTCAAAATTTATATCATATCCGAAGGGTGTCCCAGAATGATGGGGATATTCTTATATATGCATCTTGTTAATGTCGGTTACCAGGTGTTCACCATATGAATGATTTTTATCTCTATGTATGGGATGTGTATTGAAATATGAAATCTTGTGGTCTATTGTTACGATTTGATATATATAGGTTAAACCTATAACTCACCAACATTTTTGTTGACGTTTAAAGCATGTTTATTCTCAGGTGAATACTAAGAGCTTCCGCTGTTGCATACTAAAATAAGGACAAGATTTGGAGTCCATGTTTGTATGATATTGTGTAAAAACTGCATTCAAGAAACTGATTTCGATGTAACATATTTGTATTGTAAACCATTTTGTAATGGTCGTGTGTAAACAGGATATTTTAGATTATCATTATTTGATAATCTACGTAAAGCTTTTTAAACCTTTATTTATGAAATAAAGGTTATGGTTTGTTTTAAAAATGAATGCAGTCTTTGAAAAACGTCTCATATAGAGGTCAAAACCTCGCAACGAAATCAATTAATATGGAACGTTTTTAATCAATAAGAACGGGACATTTCAGTTGGTATCCGAGCGTTGGTCTTAGAGAACCAGAATTTTTCATTAGTGTGTCTTATCGAGTTTGTTAGGATGCATTAGTGAGTCTGAACTTCGACCGTGTTTACTTGAAAAATGATTGCTTAACAAATTTTGTTGGAAACTATATATTTTTAACTTGTGAATATTATGTGATATATTAATCTCTTAACGCGTTTGATATTATGTGATAGATGTCTACCTCTAGAATAAGTCCCATTGACTCACCTAATAATAATGAAGAGTCAAATGTAAATTGGAATGATTCGTGGACTGATTCACAAGTTCCCGAAGAGGAACCGGAAGAAGAGTCGGAACCGGAAGAAGAATCGGAACCGGAAGAAGAATCGGAACCGGATGAAGAAATAGAACCGGTGGGGGAAATAATAAAATGGTTAAGTAAAAGAAAATCCTCAATCAACCGACCAAGGTTAATTATGATCAATGGTGTTTCCGCCAAGGAAGCAAAATATTGGGAGGATTACCAATTCTCCGATGAATCGGATTCCGACGAGAATTTCGATGATGTTATAGAAATTACCCCAACTGAATTTAAAAAGGCAAAAGAAAATAATAAGGGAAAGGGCATAAAAATAGAGAAATCTAATTCCAACCCCGATGAACTTTATATGTATCGTCAACCCCCGAAGTCCTTAAGTTGTAACAATGACCCGGGAACCTCTAAACCACCAGGTTTTACTAAACCAATGTGGAAAACGACGGCTCGTATTAGGGGAACATCATATATCCCTAGAAACTTGGCAAAACGAACCAAAACCGAAGAAGAAGAAACAAGCGAGTCGGAATAAGATAGTTGTATTCGTGTGGTGTAATATATGTAATATAGTGTGCTTATGCTTTATGATATATGTAAAAATTGCTTGTATTAATAAGTATTTTTTTTATGAATCTAACTCTTGTCTATTTTACAGTATAAAAACACAAAATGGATAGACAAGCCAATATTTTAAGAGACCTACCCGGAGACATGATTGATGAAATCTTGTCTAGAGTCGGTCAGAATTCTTCGGCACAACTATTTAAGGCGAGATCAGTTTGTAAGACATTCGAAGAACGTTCCAAGAATGCCTTGGTTTATAAAAGGCTTTCGTTCGAAAGATGGGGGATATCACATTGGGAAATCCATAAGTTACGATGTGTTTACTTTGACGCATATATTGCGGGGAACCCAAATGCTATTTTACGCAATGGGTTAAGAAATTATTTTGACTCAATATATCCGAATATTGGACTTCGTGATTTAGAAAAAGCGGCTAACATGCAACATAAAGAAGCATGTTATGCTTACGGATTAGTAATGTTCGCTTCTCACCAAAGTGAGAACAAGAACATCGGGCTACAACTATTAAACAAAACGTTCCCACAAGTGACGGAGTCAGTAATTGGGGTAAGAAATGAGGTTTTTAGATTGTTACGGGACTGTTGGACATTACGTAACCCTCGTCCCTTTGACGACGTTACAACATGATGTCTTATCAACGGCCATAACAGTTATGTTCCACAAGACCAAGAATGGGAAGTAGTCCTAGTAAAACCAGAATGCATGACTTGTTTCTGGACGTATGAATTACGTGTCTTTATTGCCTTTGCTGATCGACTTGTGTACTAGCTAGAATTATCTTCACAACTATCTTGTATCAAAGTTATTGTGTGTTATATTTCATGCTTTATGTAAAATAAGCGGTATTGTAAGTTTGTAAAATATTGTATAAAAGTTTGAACGCGAAATATTATTATAATCAGTTTTTCATATAGAATTGTAGTAGTTGAATTGTATATTAGCTACTAAGTATGAACTTAACGGGTAGGTACTACCCGAATTTAAACTTATAAAACGCTAATATGAAGAAAAAGCTTTTATAAATGAGTTCTTATTATGCTACGAAATACTATTAACTACTCTTAATATTCTGTATGATTAACTTGTTCCATTTGACTATTTTGAAGGAAATGGCACCGACTACTCGACACACTGTGAATATGAATGAAGAGGAATTCCGTACTTTTCTAGCTTCAAACATAGCCGTAGTACAGGCTGCGCTACATACCAACAATAACCTTGGATCTAGCAGTACAGAAAATCGTGTAGGATGCACCTACAAAGAATTCACTGCCTGCAAACCATTAGAATTTGATGGAACCGAAGGACCGATCGGATTGAAACGGTGGACCGAGAAGGTTGAATCGGTGTTTGCCATAAGTAAGTGTACTGAAGAGGACAAAGTGAAGTACGCTACGCATACCTTCACAGGTTCTGCGTTAACATGGTGGAATACCTATCTAGAGCAAGTGGGACAAGACGATGCGTACGCACTACCGTGGTCAGCATTCAAGCACTTGATGAACGAGAAGTACCGTCCCAGAACCGAGGTTAATAAGCTCAAGACAGAACTTAGAGGGTTACGAACCCAAGGATTTAATATTACCACGTACGAAAGACGATTCACAGAATTGTGCCTATTGTGTCCGGGAGCATTCGAAGATGAGGAAGAGAAGATCGACGCGTTTGTGAAAGGATTACCGGAAAGAATCCAAGAAGATATAAGTTCACACGAGCCCGCCTCCATACAACAGGCATGTAGAATGGCTCACAAACTAGTGAACCAGATTGAAGAAAGAATTAAAGAACAGACTGCTGAAGAGGCCAATGTGAAGCAAGTCAAAAGAAAGTGGGAGGAAAACGGTGATAAGAATCACCAATACAACAACAACAATTACAACAATAATCGCAACAATTATCCCAACAATCGCAACTACAACAAACGACCCAACAACAACAACAACAACAACAACAACAACAGCAACTACAACAATCATCCCAACAACAATAATAACCGCAACAACAACAACAATCAGAAGCAGCTATGCCAAAGGTGTGAAAAGTATCACTCGGGGTTCTGCACCAAATTTTGCAACAAGTGTAAAAGAAATGGTCATAGCGCGGCGAAGTGTGAGGTCTATGGACCAGGGGTTAATAGAGCGAAAGGAACAAATGGTGTCGGAACGAGTAATGGCAGAGCAAGTAGTGTCAGAGCAAGTTATGCCAATGTAGTTTGTTATAAATGTGGAAAACCGGGCCACATTATTAGAAATTGCCCGAACCAGGAGAACACGAATGGACAAGGCCGCGGAAGAGTTTACAATATTAATGCGGCAGAGGCACAGGAAGACCCGGAGCTTGTTACGGGTACGTTTCTTATTGACAATAAATCTGCTTACGTTTTATTTGATTCGGGTGCGGATAGAAGCTATATGAGTAGAGATTTTTGTGCTAAATTAAGTTGTCTATTGACGCCTTTGGATAGTAAATTTTTACTCGAATTAGCAAATGGTAAATTAATTTCAGCAGATAATATATGTCGGAATTGAGAAATTAAACTGGTTAGCGAAACATTTAAGATTGACTTGATACCAGTAGAGTTAGGGAGTTTTGATGTGATAATCGGTATGGACTGGTTGAAAGAAGTGAAAGCAGAGATCGTTTGTTACAAAAATGCAATTCGCATTATACGAGAAAAAGTTGTACCCGTACGGAATTCTTCTGTTTCTCAGTATGATCTCTATCATCATCTCTATCCCCTTTATCAATTCTCCTATCCCACCTAGGTCTATGAATTTCTCTATCAATTCCATTACCTTATCCTTAGCCATGAGGTTCCAACATTTTTTCCTGAATTTTCGTAGGAGTTGTTCCCGGGCATACTCAAAAAAAAGGTTATTATACACCCCAACCCCGTCCCTTGGAAAGAAAAAGGTAGCACCGAAGAAAGGAAAGAGCGAGATGGTGGTTTTTGTTGTTCCCGCGAAGCGAGGATGATTCGACCAGCGAATGAAGTGGGTCAACTTTTTGTCTTCGGCCAAAAACTTTTTCTCGCTGGTCGAGCTTTCGACAAAAAAAGCGAAACGTATTCTCTTATCTAAGCTTCTTCCCTGTGCATTAATGATGTTCCCGTCGTAAAAGAATTTCCCGATGTATTTCCGAAAGAGCATCAATGATGTTCCCGTCGCAAAAGAATTTCCCGA
Organism: Rutidosis leptorrhynchoides; assembly: GCF_046630445.1. Taxonomy (NCBI): domain Eukaryota; kingdom Viridiplantae; phylum Streptophyta; class Magnoliopsida; order Asterales; family Asteraceae; genus Rutidosis; species Rutidosis leptorrhynchoides. The sequence goes on along the minus strand of NC_092342.1, from coordinate 330,456,008 downwards.
TGTATTTCCAAAAGAATTACCGGGATTACCCCCACATCGATCCGTTGAATTTCAAATAGATCTTGTACCAGGAGCTGCACCAATAGCTCGTGCTCCTTACAGACTCGCACCCAGCGAGATGAAAGAACTGCAAAGCCAATTACAAGAACTTTTAGAGCGTGGTTTCATTCGACCAAGCACATCACCGTGGGGAGCTCCTGTTTTGTTTGTCAAGAAGAAAGATGGTACATTCAGGTTGTGTATCGACTACCGAGAGTTGAACAAACTTACCATCAAGAACCGCTACCCACTACCGAGAATCGACGACTTATTTGATCAACTACAAGGCTCGTCTGTTTATTCAAAGATTGACTTACGTTCCGGGTATCATCAAATGCGGGTGAAAGAAGATGATATTCCAAAGACTGCTTTCAGAACACGTTACGGTCATTACGAGTTTATGGTCATGCCGTTTGGTTTAACTAATGCACCAGCTGTGTTCATGGACCTTATGAACCGAGTGTGTGGACCATACCTTGACAAGTTTGTCATTGTTTTTATTGATGACATACTTATTTACTCAAAGAATGACCAAGAACACGGTGAACATTTGAGAAAGGTGTTAGAAGTATTGAGGAAGGAAGAATTGTACGCAAAATTTTCAAAGTGTGCATTTTGGTTGGAAGAAGTTCAATTCCTCGGTCACATAGTGAACAAAAAAAGGTATTAAGGTGGATCCGGCAAAGATAGAAACTGTTGAAAAGTGGGAAACCCCAAAAACTCCGAAACACATACGCCAGTTTTTAGGACTAGCTGGTTACTACAGAAGGTTCATCCAAGACTTTTCCAGAATAGCAAAACCCTTGACTGCATTAACGCATAAAGGGAAGAAATTTGAATGGAAGGATGAACAAGAGAAAGCGTTTCAGTTATTGAAGAAAAAGCTAACTACGGCACCTATATTGTAATTGCCTGAAGGGAATGATGATTTTGTGATTTATTGTGACGCATCAAAGCAAGGTCTCGGTTGTGTATTAATGCAATGAACGTAGGTGATTGCTTATGCGTCTAGACAATTGAAGATTCACGAGCAAAATTATACGACGCATGATTTGGAATTAGGCGCGGTTGTTTTTGCATTAAAGACTTGGAGGCACTACTTATATGGGGTCAAAAGTATTATATATACCGACCACAAAAGTCTTCAACACATATTTAATCAGAAACAACTGAATATGAGGCAGCGTAGGTGGATTGAATTGTTGAATGATTACGACTTTGAGATTCGTTACCACCCGGGGAAGGCAAATGTGGTAGCCGATGCCTTGAGCAGGAAGGACAGAGAACCCATTCGAGTAAAATCTATGAATATAATGATTCATAATAACCTTACTACTCAAATAAAGGAGGCGCAACAAGGAGTTTTAAAAGAGGGAAATTTAAAGGATGAAATACCCAAAGGATCGGAGCAGCATCTTAATATTCGGGAAGACGGAACCCGGTATAGGGCTGAAAGGATTTGGGTACCAAAATTTGGAGATATGAGAGAAATGGTACTTAGAGAAGCTCATAAAACCAGATACTCAATACATCCTGGAACGGGGAAGATGTACAAGGATCTCAAGAAATATTTTTGGTGGCCGGGTATGAAAGCCGATGTTGCTAAATACGTAGGAGAATGTTTGACGTGTTCTAAGGTCAAAGCTGAGCATCAGAAACCATCAGGTCTACTTCAACAACCCGAAATCCCAGAATAGAAATGGGAAAATATTACCATGGATTTCATCACTAAATTGCCAAGGACTGCAAGTGGTTTTGATACTATTTGGGTAATAGTTGATCGTCTCACCAAATCAGCACACTTCCTGCCAATAAGAGAAGATGACAAGATGGAGAAGTTAGCACGACTGTATTTGAAGGAAGTCGTCTCCTGACATGGAATACCAATCTCTATTATCTCTGATAGGGATGGCAGATTTATTTCAAGATTCTGGCAGACATTACAGCAAGCATTAGGAACTCGTCTAGACATGAGTACTGCCTATCATCCACAAACTGATGGGCAGAGCGAAAGGATGATACAAACGCTTGAAGACATGCTACGAGCATGTGTTATTGATTTTGGAAACAGTTGGGATCGACATCTACCGTTAACAGAATTTTCCTACAACAACAGCTACCATTCAAGCATTGAGATGGCGCCGTTTGAATCACTTTATGGTAGAAAGTGCAGGTCTCCGATTTGTTGGAGTGAAGTTGGGGATAGACAGATTACGGGTCCGGAGATTATACAAGAAACTACCGAGAAGATCATCCAAATTCAACAACGGTTGAAAACCGCCCAAAGTCGACAAAAGAGCTACGCTGACATTAAAAGAAAAGATATAGAATTTGAAATTGGAGAGAAGGTCATGCTTAAAGTTGCACCTTGGAAAGGCGTTGTTCGATTTGGTAAACGAGGGAAATTAAATCCAAGGTATATTGGACCATTCAAGATTATTGATCGTGTCGGACCAGTAGCTTACCGACTTGAGTTACCTCAACAACTCGCGGCTGTACATAACACTTTCCACGTCTCGAATTTGAAGAAATGTTTTGCTAAAAAAGATCTCACTATTCCGTTAGATGAAATCCAAATCAACAAAAAACTCCAATTCATCGAAGAACCCGTCGAAATAATGGATCGTGAGGTTAAAAGACTTAAGCAAAACAAGATACCAATTGTTAAGATTCGATGGAATGCTCGTAGAGGACCCGAGTTCATCTGGGAGCGTGAAGATCAGATGAAGAAGAAATACCCGCATCTATTTCCAGAAGATTCGTCAACACCTTCAACAGCTTAAAATTTCGGGACGAAATTTATTTAACGGGTAGGTACTGTAGTGACCCGAACTTTTCCATGTTTATATATATTAATTGAGATTGATATTTACATGATTAAATGTTTCCAACATGTTAAGCAATCAAACTTGTTAAGACTTGATTAATTGAAATATGTTTCATATAGACAATTGACCACCCAAGTTGACCGGTGATTCACGAACGTTAAAACTTGTAAAAACTATATGATGACATATATATGGATATATATATATAGTTAACATGATACTATGATAAGTAAACATATCATTAAGTATATTAACAATGAACTACATGTGTAAAAACAAGACTACTAACTTAATGATTTTTAAACGAGACATATATGTAACGATTATCGTTGTAAAGACATTTAATGTATATATATCATATTAAGAGATATTCATACATGATAATATCATGATAATATAATAATTTAAAATCTCATTTGATATTATAAACATTGGGTTAACAACATTTAACAAGATCGTTAACCTAAAGGTTTCAAAACAACACTTACATGTAACGACTAACGATGACTTAACGACTCAGTTAAAATGTATATACATGTAGTGTTTTAATATGTATTTATACACTTTTGAAAGACTTCAATACACTTATCAAAATACTTCAACTTAACAAAAATGCTTACAATTACATCCTCGTTCAGTTTCATCAACAATTCTACTCGTATGCACCCGTATTCGTACTCGTACAATACACAGCTTTTAGATGTATGTACTATTGGTATATACACTCCAATGATCAGCTCTTAACAGCCCATGTGAGTCACCTAACACATGTGGGAACCATCATTTGGCAACTAGCATGAAATATCTCATAAAATTACAAAAATATGAGTAATCATTCATGACTTATTTACATGAAAACAAAATTACATATCTTCAAGTTCTATCTTCAAGTTCTAAGTGTTCTTCATAAATTCTATAAGTTCTAGTTACATAAAATCAAGAATACTTTCAAGTTTGCTAGCTCACTTCCAATCTTGTAAGGTGATCATCCAACCTCAAGAAATCTTTGTTTCTTACAGTAGGTTATCATTCTAATACAAGGTAATAATCATATTCAAACTTTGGTTCAATTTCTATAACTATAACAATCTTATTTCAAGTGATGATCTTACTTGAACTTGTTTTCGTGTCATGATTCTGCTTCAAGAACTTCGAGCCATCCAAGGATCCGTTGAAGCTAGATCCATTTTTCTCTTTTCCAGTAGGTTTATCCAAGAAACTTAAGGTAGTAATGATGTTCATAACATCATTCGATTCATACATATAAAGCTATCTTATTCGAAGGTTTAAACTTGTAATCACTAGAACATAGTTTAGTTAATTCTAAACTTGTTCGCAAATAAAAGTTAATCCTTCTAACTTGACTTTTAAAATCAACTAAACACATGTTCTATATCTATATGATATGCTAACTTAATGATTTAAAACCTGGAAACACGAAAAATACCGTAAAACTGGATTTACGCCGTCGTAGTAACACCGCGGGCTGTTTTGGGTTAGTTAATTAAAAACTATGATAAACTTTGATTTAAAAGTTGTTATTCTGAGAAAATGATTTTTATTATGAACATGAAACTATATCCAAAAATTATGGTTAAACTCAAAGTGGAAGTATGTTTTCTAAAATGGTCATCTAGACGTCGTTCTTTCGACTGAAATGACTACCTTTACAAAAACAACTTGTAACTTATTTTTCTGACTATAAACCTATACTTTTTCTGTTTAGATTCATAAAATAGAGTTCAATATGAAACCATAGCAATTTGATTCACTCAAAACGGATTTAAAATGAAGAAGTTATGGGTAAAACAAGATTGGATAATTTTTCTCATTTTAGCTACGTGAAAATTGGTAACAAATCTATTCCAACCATAACTTAATCAACTTGTATTGTATATTATGTAATCTTGAGATACCATAGACACGTATACAATGTTTCGACCTATCATGTCGACACATCTATATATATTTCGGAACAACCATAGACACTCTATATGTGAATGTTGGAGTTAGCTATACAGGGCTGAGATTGATTCCAAAATATATATAGTTTGAGTTGTGATCAATACTGAGATACGTATACACTGGGTCGTGGATTGATTCAAGATAATATTTATCGATTTATTTCTGTACATCTAACTGTGGACAACTAGTTGTAGGTTACTAACGAGGGCAGCTGACTTAATAAACTTAAAACATCAAAATATATTAAAAGTGTTGTAAATATATTTTGAACATACTTTGATATATATGTATATATTGTTATAGGTTCGTGAATCAACAGTGGTCAAGTCTTACTTCCCGACGAAGTAAAAATCTGTGAAAGTGAGTTATAGTCCCACTTTTAAAATCTAATATTTTTGGGATGAGAATACATGCATGTTTTATAAATGATTTACAAAATAGACACAAGTACGTGAAACTACATTCTATGGTTGAATTATCGAAATCGAATATGCCCCTTTTTATTAAGTCTGGTAATCTAAGAATTAGGGAACAGACACTCTAATTGACGCGAATCTTAAAGATAGATCTATTGGGCCTAACAGACCCCATCCAAAGTACCGGATGCTTTAGTACTTCGAAATTTATATCATATCCGAAGGGTGTCCCGGAATGATGGGGATATTCTTATATATGCATCTTGTTAATGTCGGTTACCAGGTGTTCACCATATGAATGATTTTTATCTCTATGTATGGGATGCGTATTGAAATATGAAATCTTGTGGTCTATTGTTACGATTTGATATATATAGGTTAAACCTATAACTCACCAACATTTTTATTGACGTTTAAAGCATGTTTATTCTCAGGTGAATACTAAGAGCTTCCGCTGTTGCATACTAAAATAAGGAAAAGATTTGGAGTCCATGTTTGTATGATATTGTGTAAAAACTGCATTCAAGAAACTGATTTCGATGTAACATATTTGTATTGTAAACCATTATGTAATGGTCGTGTGTAAACAGGATATTTTAGATTATCATTATTTGATAATCTACGTAAAGCTTTTTAAACCTTTATTTATGAAATAAAGGTTATGGTTTGTTTTAAAAATGAATGCAGTCTTTGAAAAACGTCTCATATAGAGGTCAAAACCTCGTAACGAAATCAATTAATATGGAACGTTTTTAATCAATAAGAACGGGACATTTCAACAAAGCCCAATTACCCAATTTTAGTAATTAGCCCAACATCATGATTACTTCGTCTTAAATAAGCATAATAATAACTTAGCTACGAGACATTAATGAAAATAATATAAACATAACTTACAATGATTAAAAATAGCGTATCGTTACACGGACAGAATTTCGACTTACACCCTTACAACATTCGCTAACATACCCTTATTATTAAGATTTAAAATTAAAAGTAAAATTAAAATATAAATTATATACATATATATATATATATATATATATATATATATATATATATATATATATATACACACGTATATATTGAGAGAGAGATAGATTATGGATATATTTTACGTCGAATTGCGCTGGCTTTTATAGGGATTTTCAAACTTTGGGGCTCCGCGACTCGCGGCCCTTTTCTTCTTCAAAATCCGCAACTCGCGGAGTTCGTAAAACCAGCTCACACCATTTTGTCTTTTAATTTGTCGACGTTTTTTAAATATAATATAATATATATATTAATTTTAAGAATTAATTATATATTATATTATATTTATGTGCATAGTTGACTCGTAATTTTTAGTCCGTTGCGTCGAGCGTTGAGAGTTGACTCATGTCCCGGTTCCGGATTTTCGAACGTCCTTGCGTACAATTTAATATCTTGTACTTTGTGTTTTGAATCTTGTACTCTTGTAATTTCGAGACGTTTCTTATCAATAATTGGAACCTCTTTGATTGTATTTTGTACTTTTGAGCTTTTTGGTCGTTTGCGTCTTCAATTCGTCGAATCTGTCTTTTGTCTTCACTTTTTATTATTTAACCGAATATCACTTGTAAATAGGACAATTGCAACTAAAAACTTGTCTTTCTTGAGGAATAATGCTATGAAATATATGTTCGTTTTTAGCATTATCAACGACAAAATTGTCGAGGAACGGGTGGAATAATTTGTTCATCAAAGTACAAAATGTGGCAGGGGCATTGGTTAAACCAAAGGGCATGACTAGGAATTCATAAGCGCCATACCTCGTCACGCACGTGGTCTTAGCCTCATCTCCTTCGGCAATTCGGACTTGATAATATCCCGATCTCAAGTCTAACTTGGAGAAGTATCTCGCCTTCCCAAGTTGATCGAACAAATCAGCAATTAGTGGGATTGGGTATTTGTTCTTGATAGTTACCTTGTTGAGTGCCCGGTAATCTATACACATCCGCGAGGACCCATCCTTCTTTCTTTGAAATAGCACTGGAGCACCATACGGGGATTTTGACGGTTGGATGTATCCCGTATCTAGTAACTCCTTGAGTTGTCTTTGCAACTCCTCCAACTCGGGTGGTGGCATTCGGTATGGGGCTTTGGAAGGTGGTTTTGATCCCGGCTCCAACTCGATCACATGGTCAACCTCCCTCCTAGGTGGTAACTTCTTTGGTAACTCCTTGGGCATGACATCCTTGAACTCATCAAGGACCTTCTCAATTTCCTTGGGTACCTCTAGTTTTCCCTTATCTTCGACCGTCTCTTGCTTTGCTACCGCTAAATAGCATGTCTCATTCTTGTTGTACCCCTTCTTGAACTGCATGGCCGAAAGTGACTTGGATGCACTCTTGCTTCTACGTTCGGTTGACACCATACAAGTCTTCTCACCATCCAAGATACACAGTGAGTTAGCGAACGGTATAGGGAAACCGCGTACCTTATCTAGGAACTCCATCCCAAGTACTAACTTGAAGTTGTCTATAGGCACAACCGATAGATCAATCGTTCCTTCCCATTCTCCAATCTTCACTTGCACATCTTTAGCCACTCCACTAATCGATTTAGCATTCGCGTTCACCGTCTTCATCATTCCGCCCTCCTTTATCCCTTTAATCCCCAATCTCTTAGCTTCCTCGGTGGAGACAAAGTTATGAGTAGCTCCCGTATCTACCAAAGCTCGTACCCGGTTTCCTCGAACATAAACTTCCATGAATTGGAGTCCTTTAGCCATTACTTTGGGTACCTCCACCTTGGCCTTGATAGCGTTGAGTATTTGCATCGATCCCATGCACACATCCTCATCCTGACAACCCGCCTTTTGAGCTTCCATAGCATGAAGGCTAGCTTTCTTCGGACAATCTCGGGCTCTATGCGGTCCATCACATATGAAACATCCATCATTCTTGTAAGAAGTTTTTATGCTCTTGTTATTCCCGGTTGGTGGCTTACGTGTATTATCATTCCTTGATTGGGCGGGCTTATCTCCCCCACCTTTCTCATGGCTCACCTTCTTATCTTTTAACTTGAACAAATCTTTCCTATTAGCATGGTCGACTAGTGCCTCCGCTTGAGCAATTGCGGTGGCAAGGTCTTGGAATCCTCGTCTCTCCAACTCCGTTTTAGCCCAAGGTTGCAAACCATCGAGAAAATAGAAGAGAAGAATATCATCGGGAATATCTGGGACCTCCAGGCTAAGGTTCGTGAATTCTTTAATATACTCCCGAATCGTCCCGGAATGATGTAATTTACGTAGACGACTCATCGCATCCTTTTGAGCATTCTTGGGGTAGAATTGATTCTTAAGTTCATTAAGGAAATCATCCCAAGTATCAATAGTAACCGTACCTTTCTCGATATCTCCATATCGACGACGCCACCATAACGCTGCGGTATCCTTCAGGTAACGGGTTGCCGTCTTGATCTTCATTGCATCATCCATTATGTTGACTCCCTCCAAGTATTGTTCCATCTCCCATATAAAATCATCAACCGCTCGGGCTTCCCGCTTCCCCACGAACTGTGACGGCTTGGGAACGTCCATCTTCAGAGCATTGCATCCAGTGTTGCCACCCCCACTAGCCATGAATCTCAAACAAGAGTTCATGTTGGTTTGTAAATCCACGAGGCGTTGGTGAATAGTGGAGACCTCCCCCTCCATTTCGCCTCGCAACTTCGTAATCTCACCCATGAGCATACCCCTTAAGTCATGGATCCCACGTCGCATGTCAACGTCTAGCACGTTGATTGCACTCTTGCAATCATCTTTCAATTCGTCAAAGTCCCCGCCCAAACCATCCAAACGTTGGTGGACGTCTTCGACCTTTGCTTTCACGTCGTCCATGGATGTCTCTACATCCATGATCCTCTTGTCCAAGTTTGCGACAAAGTCTTTGGACGTACCTCGGTTCTTCTTGGCTCCTTGGCGAGTCTCTATCCGACCACGAGTCTCATCACCCATCACACCACTTGTTGCGCTCACATTATTCTCGGTCTCGGTTGCCATCTCCTTGAATCGACCTTGCTCTTGATACCAAATGTCACGGACTTATCTCGATAAGCTCACGTGCGGCACTTAGTCTCTACTAAGTCAGCCTTACTCGGACCTTAAATGATTCAAGTAACCACAAGAGAAAATATTATAGAACAAGTGGAATTGAAGAAAATACTTATATTGCTTGAGAATGCTTTACAAGAGAGAATGTTTGAGATTTGAGGTGTGGTGTGCCAAATGAGGCCACCCCTATTTATACTACACTTACATCAAAATGAATGGCTATGATTAAACTAAATCAATGGCTATGATCTAAGTACTAGAAACTTCATGACCTAGAAATATCTATGGAGTTTCCATACCATTCCATGAAAGAATCAAGGAGAGAATTCTAGATATCTTCCATATGCTTCTTGGGCCTTCCATGATTTGGGTTATAATCTTAGTGGGTTGGGCCACAAAGTTGTTGGGTTGTGACATCTTGCTCCCTTGCTCCCAGGTGGAAGCAAGGACGCAAGGTGCCTCTTGCTCCCTTGCTCCCAGGTGGAAGCAAGGACGCAAAGTGCATCTTGCTCCCTTGCTTCCACGTGGGAGCAAGGGAGCAAGAGACACCTTGCTCCTTGCTCTCAAGTGTGACTAAGGTCGCAAGGACGCAAGGCGCAAGAGAGCAAGATGCATCTTGCTCCTTGCGAGAGTAAATTGTCAAACTTTTTTTTATGGGCTCTCACGCAAACAAGTTAAAAAAAATGGTTTTTTGGTGATAATCCTAAAAAATAATTATGAGGTATGAGTTTTTCTTAAGATGATGAGTTTGATGTTATGTCTGTTGTTCTAAGCCCATACACTGTTTAAGCCTACACATATATTCAAGCGCACACAATTTTACGTAGTATATTTCTAGGGTTTATTTTATTTTATTTTTATATATAAATAAAATAAAATGGCAAGCAATGAATGAATTTCCTCTTGACACAAACTCTCTTTTGATCCTCGTTCTGTTTCTCTCTCTCTTTCTTTGTTTTCATTGGACATTTTAATTTTACTTATAATTTTTAATTTCTCTTTTTTACAGAATTAAAGTTACTACAATCTCTACATTTACAGACAGAAATGAAGATATATTAGGTTGTTTATTGTTTAGATATATAAGCGATGATCTGGAGTCAAAATTGTCTATGATGTATATTTTAGATATATAGGGAGTATCTTAAAAGCATTCAGATCTGTAACTTGCTATATGATACGGAGTATGATTCAAGGATAAAATGCAAAAATATTACTCCGTACGTTTTTCAAATACATATGCAAATAACTTTATAATCTAGTTACTAAAAATCGAAGGTTATATTGCAATTCTTTTTCGTTTTTAAATGGAGATTCAGAAAACTTATAGACATGTTTTCTATATAAAGATCCAAGTTTGAAATAACATTTTTTTTGGTAAAGAAAAATGCAAAAGACTTGGTAGATCTAATATTTTTAGTAGATCTACAGTTAAAATGCGTATAGCGGTCCTAAAAAGTATAAATGCGTATTTTTGTTTAGTACTTTCCAGCCAGATCTACTCACAGATCTGGTGTTTTCGTTGCTAAAATCCCAGGTGTTAGTGTTGTTTTCCGGCTACAAAATCATACTTTAAGTTGGCAAAATCTGAAACCCTTTATCTATTTCCGGCAACATCAGGTGGTTGTGGCCGATGGCTGTAGCGCTGCCGACGGTGGTAGTCGGTGACAGCAGTAGTAGTTGTTGGTAAGGATTATATAAAATCTTCCATGTCCACCCATATGATGCTGGATATACATACTTTCCCATGCCCACTCTTATGTGTTATTCTCTCAGCTTTTAAGATTTGTTTATATCATTTTTTTCAGATCTGGATCATATCATTTTTTCAGATATGAACCATTTGTTTATATCATGTGTTTATATACTTTGTTTTTTTAATAATTTTCACGTGGTATTGGTGGTGGTTGACGATCTAGGTTGCAATAGTGTTTCTTGGCTGGATCTATACAATGAATAAATTTTTTTAAAAAATCTGAACTCTAATTCTAAAGATATAAAAAAACAAAATATGCTTATACGTTGAATTTTTCTAATATAATATATATATATATATATATATATATATATAATAATAATAATAATAATAATAATAATTATTATTATTATTATTTTTGTTTGGTTAAATTGAGATTTTGTTAAAACAAACCTACAATATATATATATATATATATATATATATATATATATATATATATATATATATATATATATATATAATAATAATAATAATAATAATAATTATTATTATTATTTTTGTTTGGTTAAATTGAGATTTTGTTAAAACAAACCCACATACAAACCACAAAGTATGAAGGCATGCTTTGGAATTCGTTACATAAATCAAATAACATGATGTCATTTGACTTTTGATCTTTGACTTTTTAAAAACCCTTCCAAACCTGATTTCTAACATATTGAACTTTCTTCCCTTTTCATTTGTTACCCATTTAGCCTCATATTCTTTTTGCTCTATGAACACATGTATTTTTGATATTCTTGTTCCTATATATTTCATTTATACATATTTCATGCTAATTATTTATTTGTTTCCATAGTTTTTGGAGATGAATGGAAAGATGATTGGTAGCAAGCCCGTTAAGGTAGCACTTGAGCAACACAAAGAAGAGAGGTCGTAGGTTTGTTGATAATGCTCCTTTATTCGAACTTCCTATGTTTTGTTTCAAGTTATTATAACAGTCATTGACCTTGTAAATGCTCCTCTTTTTTGAATTTTTGTTGTGTGAATTTTTAAGTTTTCTCTTGAAAGAAAATTTATTGGGGACAACAAGCGTCAATTTTTTAACGACTTGACCGTCGTTTAAAGCCTTAATTGAACTTCAGGCAGGTTTAAAACTCATGAAAATTTGATTCAACCATTTTCATGGTGTCTAACCCTCTTTTTTTAACCTGCTTATTGGTCGGAGGTCCATTCGAAAGCAATCTTCCCAACTATAGAACATTGAGAGGGGGATTTCTCTACTCTTAGGGTGTTTCACCTTGTGTAGAGAAATGACCTCTTTATTTTAGGATATGGAAGGATTGTGTACATCTTATCTCTCTTATACCCCACTTTTGTAGGATTGAATTTTGTTGTTGTTGCCTTGAAAAAAATTTGTATTCTTTATATACAAACTAAGAGTATCATGGATGATTAGGGATGGCAATGGCCACCCAATCCGATGGATATTCACCCGATCCACCCGCTTCGTGATGGATATGGATGAACCTAAATGAATATAGATATTGATACGGATGAACTTTAACGGATATGGATATGGATATGGATGAAAAGTTTCATCCATGGATATATCCATTACCACCCGAAATACATATACAAATATATATAAATAGATATATGCGTACATATTTACTATTACAAGTTTATTTACTGTTAAATTTACATATTTCTTTGAAACCATAATTAAATAACTATAATATATTACAATAAAATACGTATAAATAATGATATAAACTTACAAATTTCATATATAATTTTTCATAATCTATGTTTTATAGTAAAAATAAATTTTTTTGTTATATCTTCGACAAGGATTACACATTCTTATGGGTAGATTTTTAATTATGTCATGTTATATTTATTTTTGTTGTACTACGATTTTATTTTAATTGAATATTAGAAAATATTATAACATTTTTTTTTAACATCCATTGGATATCCATTAACCTGCTAAATCCATTGGATATGGATATGAATCGATGACCTAAAACTAAATGGATATGGATATGAATGAACAAAAACTAAATGGATATGGATATGGATACGGCATCACCCGATTCATATCCGATCCATTGTCATCCCTATGGATGATATAATTAGTTTCTAGCATTCTAGTAAAGTGTCTAAGTGTACAATAGGATCATAAGAGTGATTCATTAAAACTTGAGGTCTCACAGTTTGTGAAAAATGGAAATAGTAGGAAATGAATTAGATACGTTTGTCATCCATACTTATAAAATCGTGAATCTTAATGATGAAGTTGTGTTGGTTGCACTTAAATAATCTAACAGCAATGGTTGTTGGCGTCTGGTCTGATGATAACAATTTGCAGCTTGAGTCACATACATAGTTCTTTAAGCTGTTATCTTTAGTTATGTAACGGATTTATGAGACTAGTTTTTAAGCTCCTTTATTTTCTAAATTTATTATGCTGATCATATATATATATATATATATATATATATATATATATATATATATATATATATATATATATATATATATATATATATATATATATATATATATATATATATAATCCATGAAAATTAACTCGATGGGCAACCATGTTGGCTCATGGGTGTGTTTGTCAAGAGGTGTCTGAAAATAGTTTCGTTTGCACAAAAAATGATTTAAACTATATCACAACATCCATATTAAAAGGTACTCCCTCTGTCCCAAGTTAATAGTCCACAGACAAAAAATACACAATTGACACATGTATTTTATTGTCTATTTTTCAGTTTTACCTCTTACCTTTTACTTACATTTTTGTCTTACTTTTATAGAATAAGGATATAAAAATATTTTAATTTATTATTTTTGTCTATTTATGGAAGTGGACTATTAATTTGGGACAGGCAAAAAACGTAACTATGACTATCTAACTGGGATGGAGGGAGTATTAGTGTAAGTCCGAAACCTGATGTGCGTATTGATGCAATTACAGTACTAAACAATACTCTTCATTTATTCTCAATCAAATTTGAAACCAATAGAGCGGAAAAATGTAATTTCATTCATTTGTGAAGCTGCCAACGTTAACGATGATGACATGAATTAGGTTGCTTTCGAATGTATTGCTTTGATTGGTTACTGATATTGTGATTTGATAGCGCTACACATACATATCCACTTTGATCCATTAGCTAATGTTGTCAGAGAAGGTGAAGAAAATCTTTCTATTAAAACAATCGTGTCTTTTATCTCTTATGATGATACCCAGAAGTGGTGCAAGTAGTCAGCCACATCCTCGTGCGGTTTATTGATGTCTCTCCAAATATTAGTTCAGTTGTTCCTCGATATCCTATTGAGGCAAGATTTGAGTCTGGATCTCAATGATGAGAAAAATCGGGATGTGTCAATTGCTGTAAATGAGTGTCTCTGTGTTTTTGCGAAAGCTTTAAGAACATAATCTTGCCTTTAGTTGTTCTGTTTATTGAGGAAAACATTGCTCAAGAAGATTTGAGATTATGCGAAGCTGCTATGGCTGCGTTTGGAATGGTTATTAAAGGCCCAAGGGTTGAAGATATAGGTCCTGTGGTTGAAACGTATTTATACCTTTTAATTAAGTCGATTAGGTATGTAAGAAGCATCCTATTGAAAGATACTAGTGCATGGAGTCTAACTTGAGTATTCCATTTTGTTCATGAACCAGTCTCTTGCATATCTCTGATGCTCTTGAGAATGTTATGATGGCTCTCCTTGCGAGCCTTCTTATATTGCGGAAAAAGTGTGCCAAGTATTATACTGCTTAGTTACAGGATTTTGTTGTAATTATGACACAAGCTTTATGCCTCTTGTGATTTTGTATTGTCGAAAGATTGCAAAATTTCGTGGAATCTACTCTTCTACTTTTTGTGTCTAGAAAAAAGTTGAGTTTGAGGACTTAAACTGTTGTTAGTAATTCCTCAATCTGAAAGTGAAACAGAGTTAGAGTGAGGTGTAAAAGGCTAAGTTCTTTTTTAGAAGGAAATAAATAAATGATGTGTCAAATGTATGTTGAAATTTTTCGGAGTTGAAATATAGTTGGTTTTTGTCGTCATACGAATATATGTGCTACTAAGTTTTATCAATGTATGTTAAAAATCTTGTAATTGAAATACAATTGCTTATTATTCTATTATGTAGCAAAATTAAGCAACTATATTTCAATTCCAAAAATCTCAAGATACATTGATAAAAATTAGTAGGAGATATATATGAATGAATATGATGATAAAATCAGTTATATTTCAATTTCAAAGATTTCAGCATATATTTCACACCTCATATATATATCCTTCTAGAAAAGACCTTAGCCTATTTTCACAAATCACATCTCCCTCTAAATTAGTTTCACTTTCAAATCTGACAATTAATAACAACAGTTCGATTCCCTCAAACTTAACTTTTTTCAGAGACACAAGGTCTTTGAAGAGCAGAAACAACGGATGTTGCAATCTTTCGAAGACACGGATTCACAAGAGGTAGAAAACTTGTGTCATAATCAGAACAATATTCTTTTAGCAATTGGTATAATTTATGACATAATTTTTCCGCAATATGGGAAGGCTCGCAAAAAGAGCCATCATAACATTCTCAAGGGCATAAGCAAAGTTATAACAGGAGATATGCTAGAGACTGGTTCATGAACAAAACTTAATTCTCGAGTGAGGCTCCATGCAATAGTATCTTTCAATAGGATGCTTCTTCCATCCCTAATCGGCTTATTTAAAAATTGTAAATGCATTTTAACCACATGACCAATGTCATCAACCATGGCTTTTAATAACCGTTTCAAATAGAGCCATTGTAATTTCGCTTAATCTCCAATCTTCTTGAACAATGTTTTTCCTTAGTAAAAGGAACAATTAAAGGTGAGATTCCGTCGTTAAAAATACTTGCAAGAACACAGATACATTTTTTTTTTGCACCAAATGACACATTTCGTTTTTTTCATCATCGAGATCCAGAACCAGATCTTGCCTCAACGGGGAATATAGGAGCAACGGAACTAACATTTGGAGAGATATCTATACACAGTGCATGAGGGTGGGGCGGACCACTTGCACAACTTATGGGTATCATGATAAAAGAATCCATTGTTTTAATAACAATATTGTCTTCTCTGTCAACATTCGCTAATGGATCTAAGAGGATCTGTATGTGTGACGCTATCAAATCACAATATCATTAACGAAGCAATACAATCGAGAACAACCTCTTTCATGTCACCATTGTTATCGTTGGTAGCTTCACAAATGATTGAGATTATACTTTACGCTCTAAAACGTTTTCAACTTTGAGAAGAAATGATGAGTACTGTTTAGTGCTGTAATTGCTTAAATACGAACATCACGTTGCTAATTTGCACTAATGTCTATTAATATGGTTGTTGTGATATACTATAAACCATTTTTTGTGCAAATGAAACTATTGACATGCAGCTCTTCACAAATACACCCAAGGGCCAACATGGTTGCCTTCATCGGGTAATCTTCATGGATCATATTAACATTCAAACTATAGCGAATACTAACAAGAAAGGTGTTGTAGAGATCGTGTAAAGCACTAATTGATATTCAATTACAAAAGTGATGGAGATGTGAAGATGTCGATTAAGAGAGGTGGGGGTTTCGGTGTTTCGGTTTAGGCGTCGTGGGTTAAAGAAAGAAGCCAGAGAAATTATGTTAAGGTTTTAGAGTTTAGTAAGTCTTATATTCTTAATACAAAATATATTACGGTTTGAGTCCCTGGGGTTGTAGCCAATCGGATCAGGGGCACCAATTGGTTTCCTTCAACTTTTTAAATTTTAAAATATAATCCATAAACGTCTACGATTAAACCCCCCGTGTTCGGTAAACGTTATTGTACGCGATAACGATTTAATTCTTCAACGGGGTACTAGAAATAATAGCACATAAACGATTAATTCCCCCGTGTAGCCATATTTATCATGTTATATTTGCTATGTACATGATTAAATGAGTTGTTGTATTTGCTATTAAAAATTTTTAATCAAGAAAGTTGTACTTGGGTAGTTAAATCTTCAGTCTTTGATCCTGATATGGATTGTCTTTTGGTCTGAAAACCTTAATTATGCCCGTAATAATGTTCTTCAATGTCAGGCATTGTCCAGCCTTTTGTTGCTAATTTGGTAAATGTTGAATATTATAATGTGAAAGAGTACATCTTAATTAATCAGTAACTAGGGCGACATCTTTACAATCCCAGTGGTCTAGAAAATCCAATTGCTTCTTATGGTGTCATGTGTGAGGCTTACGTTCAGAGCATAAAATGCGGCTTTCTAATTTTTTGACATATGATTAAGTGATAAAATGATGGTCTGATATGAGTTAACCATTTAGCATCTACTTATAAAGTCTTGATTGGCTTGATGACATGTTTATCGTCCCTTTTCAGGTCCTGATGGCCTGTTTGAAGTTAAGGAATAGCAAGTGTTACCCTGGTTGACATTGTTGAGAGAATTAGAGCTTTAGTTATGTTTGCAGTTGATATTGTCAGCTACTGAAATAATTTTTTATTGAGGTGGTATTTATAGTGTGTTTTTACTCTTGTGATCCCTTTTTTTTAATCATATTTGGCTAATATGCACACTTGACTTTCCTTCTGAAATAATATATTTTGTGGTTTTTACGTAGTGCGAGTGTAAATACTCTAGCTTTCTTTATAGCTAGTAATTTGATATACTATTAAGTAGTGTTGGACACGTTTAATAAGATCGTCTTAAACAACTGTCAAGTGATCGGATGCTTTTATGTAAGCAGGATAACAAGAAAATTCCTTTGGTCGAATGTACAAAAGAAAATAGTATTTTGGGTGTGTCAAAACTTTTATATTCAATTTAATTAAGTTCTCAATGCAGATATAGTAGTTATAGTAATTGCTGTATGCTCTAAGAAACAACTCCCTGGTCAGAAATGGAGATAAGTTAGAGTGTTATAATTCAGTAGGCTTATAACTACCTTTAGTGGTTTGATTCTTGATGTTATAATTCAGTAGGCTTATAACTACCTTTAGTGGTTTGATTCTTGATGTTATAATTCAGTAGGCTTATAACTACCTTTAGTGATTTGATTCTTGATTTAGAATACTAATAATGAAGTGTAAGAACAAAGATGATAATGGAGAGAAAGAAAGAAACACTTTGTAAGTGTGAGAAATGGTGCAAGTTTAATGCTTGCATTCATGAGTATTTATAGCCTAAAATCTCAATATAAAAATACATACTTTGTGTACCAAAATTGACTATATGTATACACCAAAATTGACTATCCATATCTATATTATTATTATTATTATAACACTCCCCCTTGGATAGCAATTTTATTTTGTTGAAGATCAACTATAAATTACTGCCTCGTTAAAAACCTTGCTAAAGAAAACCCAGTGGGAAAAAACTTTAGCTAAGGGAAAAAGAGTGCAGCATGGAGTTTTGACTCCCCCTCAAGTAGACATCGCTTCAGCTGTTACATCTTTTGAACATGTCTCATGCCAATGTTATGAACGTGTGTTCTGAAAATAGCAGTTGGAAGTGCTTTCGTGAAAAGATCAGCAGAGTTTTTGCTAGATTGCACATATCTCATTTCAATCTGGTTGTCCTTAATGAGATTTTGAGTGTATGAGAAGAATCTAGGTGGTATGTGTTTTGTTCGGTCACTTTTGATATACCCTTCTTTCATCTGTGCTATGCAAGCTGCATTATCTTCATAGATAGTTGTTGGACTTTTATCGCGTTCTAGTCCACAAGAATCAGTAATGAGTTGTGTCATTGATCTCAACCAAAAACATTCTCGAGTAGCTTCATGTAATGCAATCACTTCGGCATGATTTGACGATGTAGCAACAAGTGTTTGTTTTTGAGAACGCCATGATATTGCAGTACCTCCATTTAGGAATACATATCCAGTTTGAGATTTAGCTTTATGTGGATCAGATAAATAACCTGCATCTGCATAACCAACCAAATCTTGTTTTGATTCGTTAGAATAAAATAATCCTAAATCAGTAGTTCCTCGAAGGTATCGAAATATGTGTTTGATCCCATTCCAGTGTCTTTTGGTAGGAGCAGAGCTGAACCTTGCCAACAAATTAACTGCAAAAGAAATGTCAGGTCTTGTACAATTTGTAAGATACATAAGAGCTCCAATTGCACTAAGATATGGTACTTCTGGTCCAAGAATGTCTTCTTGATCTTCACATGGACGAAATGGATCAGCTTCAACATTGAGTGATCTAACAACCATAGGAGTACTTAATGGTTTTGCCTTGTCCATATTGAAACGTTTCAAAATCTTTTCAGTATATGTTGTTTGATGTACAAGTAAACCATTAGGCATATGCTCAATTTGTAAACCAAGGCAATACTTGGTTTTTCCGAGATCTTTCATTTCAAATTCTTTCTTTAGAAGTTGAATGGCTTCATGGATCTCTTTATTTGTACCTATGATGTTAAGATCATCAACATAAACAGCTATGATCACATATCCGGATGTTGTTTTCTTAATGAAAACACAAGGGCAAGTAAGATTATTTGTATACCCTTTGCTTATCAAGTAATCACTCAATCGGTTATACCACATACGTCCCGATTGTTTTAACCCATATAAAGATCTTTGTAATTTAATCGAATACATTTCTTTGGGTTTTGCATTTGATGCTTCTGGTACCTTAAATCCTTCAGGTATCTTCATATATATATCACTATCAAGTGATCCATATAGATAAGCAGTCACAACATCCATGAGATGCATTTCTAAATTTTTAGAAACTGCCAGACTGATTAAGTACCTAAAAGTAATTGCATCCATAACAGGAGAATAAGTTTCTTCATAATCAATTCCCGGTCTTTGAGAAAAACCTTGAGCTACAAGTCTAGCTTTATACCTTGTAACTTCATTTTTCTCATTTCTTTTTCGGACAAAAATCCATCTGTATCCTACAGGTTTCACATCTTTAGGAGTGAGAATGATGGATCCGAAAACTTTTCTTTTATTGAGTGATTCTAATTCAGCTCGTATTGCTTCTTTCCATTGAGCCCAATCATGTCTATTTTGACATTCAACCATAGATGTTGGTTCTGGATCATCATCATTATTCATGATGTCATATGCAACATTAAATGAAAATTTCTCATCAAGATTTTTCATTTCATTTCGGTTCCATAATATTTTTGAATATGCATAATTGATTGCAATTTCTGTATTGACATCATCAATCTCCTCTGCAGTAGGAGTACTGATTTGTGGTTCTTCTTGAACACTTTCTTTTACTTCATTATCAGCTGATTTTCTTTTTCGAGGATTTTTATCCTTTGAACCGATTGGTCTTCCACGTTTCTGACGTGGCAAAGATTCATGAGTGACGTTATTGCCAGCTTTTGGAATTTCAATTCGAGCTGGAGTATTTACTGCTGGTATATATGATTTTGTCACCGTTTTTGTATCTGTAAATGCATCAGGCAATTGATTTGCAAGTTCTTGTATATGCATTATCTTTTGAACTTCTGTCTCGCATTCTTTTGTGCGAGGATCAAGATACTTTAATTGAGGTTCACACCATGAAACATCATTTTCTTTATTTTTCATTTCTCCCCCTAATCTAGGGAACAATGTTTCATTAAAATGACAATCAGCAAAACGTGCTGTAAAAACGTCACCTGTCATAGGTTCAATATACCTTAATATTGAAGATGTTTCATATCCAACATATATTCCCAACCTCCTTTGAGGACCCATTTTTGTACGTTGTGGTGTCGCAATTGGAACATACACTGCACAACCAAATGTTCTAAGATGGGAAATATTTGGCTCTTGACCAAAAGCAAGTTGTAGGGGGGAATATTTATGACTTGCACTTGATCTGATGCGAATCAATGCAGCAGCATGTAAAATTGCATGACCCCATATAGATACAGGGAGTTTTGTTCTCATTATCAATGGTCTAGCGATTAACTGTAAACGTTTAATCAATGACTCGGCTAAACCATTTTGTGTATGCACATGAGCAACAGAATGTTCAACAACAATTCCTATAGACATGCAATAGTCATTAAATGCTTGAGATGTAAATTCACCAGCATTATCAAGTCTCACCCTTTTAATGGTGTAATCAGGAAAATGAGCTCTCAATTTAATAATTTGGGCAAGAAATTTTGCAAATGCCACATTACGGCTTGATAACAGACAAACATGAGACCATCTGCTAGATGCGTCTATTAGAACCATGAAATATCTAAATGGTCCACATGGTGGATGAATTGGTCCACATATATCACCTTGAATTCTTTCAAGAAACATTGGTGATTCTTTCTCAACCTTAAGTGGTGAGGGTCTAGTTATCAATTTTCCAAGAGAGCAAGATGTACATGGAACCATTGTATCATGATGGATTTTTCTATCCTTTAGTGGATGTCCATGAGTACATTCAATAATCCTTTTCATCATTGTTGATCCTGGATGGCCTAATCTGTTATGCCATAAACTGAATACACCAGGATCAATATATTTTTCGTTAACTACCATATGTATTTCTGGTACATTTATATGTGTATAATGTAATCCAGAACTAAGTCTTGGCAGTTTTTCAACCACATGACTCTTGTCAGTGATACTTAAATATTTCTCATTTTCTGTTGTCACTGACTGATAATCATACCCGTTAAGGTATATGTCGGAGAAACTCAATAAATTTCTGCTTGACTTGGGAGAAAATAAGGCATCATTTATTAAAAATTTTGTACCATTTGGTAGTATGAAATTTGCCTTTCCTATCCCTTTTATCAAGTTAGCAGGTCCTGATATTGTATGTATAGTTCCTTCCGTTGGTTTTAGATCAATAAAATATTTCTCGGATTTAAGTATAGTGTGTGTAGTTCCACTGTCTGCTATACAGAGATCTCCACCACTTGATTGATGTTGTATTCCAGCAAAATTCATATTGAACTTCATATATAAGAAATAAATAGTGAGTACATTAATATTACACAATATTTTAAACGCAAATAGATAGTACTGAAACATTTAGCAAACATAATGACAAAGACAGACGATATTAAATCGTTTATTTTTCAAAAGACACACAACTTAAACATTCAAGAAATCTTCATATAAATCAGATGGTTTCTCAGTGACTGTTGGATCAATATTATCCACAAAACTTACTTCCTTTTCTTTACCTTTCAGCGAATCCTGATACATCTTAACAAGATGTTTAGATGTTCGGCAAGTATTAGCCCAGTGGCCCATTCTACCACATCTGTAGCAAGATTCTTCAGAATTTTTAGAAGAATTTTCTTCAACATCTTGTTTAATGGGCTTGTTTTGTGGTTGATATTTATATTTTCGTGGATTACTATTTCTTTGACCACCACGGCCACGACCACGACCACGTCCACGCCCATTACCATTACCATAAGGATGGTTTCTACCATAGTTATGGCTTTTGGCATGATGATGGTGATGGTTATTATAACCACGACCTTGCCCGCGTCCTTGTCCCTGTTTATAATTATTTGCAGTATTTGCTTCAGGGATTGCAAGTGTACCAGTAGGACGGGATTGCTGATTTTTCATTAATAGCTCATCATTTTGCTCTGCAACTAAGAGATATGAATTAAGTTCAGGATATGTTTTGAACTTTAGCATTCTCAAATTTCTTTGCACTGTGATGTTTGCAGCATTCATTGTGGAGAAAGTTTTCTCCATCATGTCTGCATCACTAATTTCATGTCCACAGAATTTAAGTTGTGAACATGTATTATACAGAGCTGAGCTGTATTCATTTACTTTCTTAAAGTCTTGGAACCTTAATGTTCTCCATTGTTCCATTGCAGCTGGAAGTAAAATTTCTCTTTGATTATTGAATCTGCTTTTGAGACCTTCCCATAAAACATGGGGATCTTCTACAGTCACATAATTATTTTGTAAGCATTCATCAATATGTTGATGAATAAAGCAACATGCCGTAGCTTGTTCTTTTTCAGAACAAGTGTTGTTTTCATTTATGGTTTCAAGAATGCCCATTGATTTAAGATGCATTTTTACTTTTATAACCCATGGCATGTAGTTGTTTCCAGTTGATTCTAAAGGAGTAAATTTAAGCTTTTCCAGATTCGACATTTTCTATTATCAAAAATTAAAACAAACATCATGATAAATTAGAGTCAATTTATATTCATAAGTATATAAACATTAAACATAAATTTAATATAACATAAATGATAAGTAGGTGACAGTGTCGACCATGTGTAAGTAATCATAAATAAATGTTATATAACAAAAATATAAATATTAGTAAACATAAATGAAAATTTGGCGACAGTGTCGACCATATATTTTTTCAGGTGGTATAACCGACCTATATCATTCTGGTGGTATAACCGACCATATATCATTTTGGTGGTATAACCGACCATATATCATTTTGGTGGTATAACCGACCATATATCATTTTGGTGGCAGAGCCAACCATATTTAGTATTAAGATTATCGTGCTGATAACGTGTTATAATTCAGTAGGCTTATAACTACCTTTAGTGGTTTGATTCTTGATGTTATAATTCAGTAGGCTTATAACTACCTTTAGTGGTTTGATTCTTGATGTTATAATTCAGTAGGCTTATAACTACCTTTAGTGATTTGATTCTTGATTTAGAATACTAATAATGAAGTGTAAGAACAAAGATGATAATGGAGAGAAAGAAAGAAACACTTTGTAAGTGTGAGAAATGGTGCAAGTTTAATGCTTGCATTCATGAGTATTTATAGCCTAAAATCTCAATATAAAAATACATACTTTGTGTACCAAAATTGACTATATGTATACACCAAAATTGACTATCCATATCTATATTATTATTATTATTATAACATAGAGAACCTATCTTATCATCTACATTTTGTGGCTCTTTTACAGGCCCTAAGTGTAGCTAGTGGGGATTGAACCTGAGTCCTCTTTGAAGTTTTTTTTTTTAACGGTGATATCGACATCGAATGCTCTCATTTGTCATCTATACACGCGTTAGGAGGAAATTCAATTCGCGACGATGCTGGTAATACCATCGAAGGTTTTGAAAAACCCCCCAGAGACCTTCCCAAATCGCATTGATGTTGACAGTACCATCAAAGGTTTGAAACTCTCTACTTGGATTGAGAATTGAACTTGGGTTAGTGGTACCCCAAATTGAATCTCATCCATATACCACTCAATCCAATCTTGGTGGTAGTCTCCTTTGAATATTCCCTAGAATGGGTTAGGTATTACGTAGATCCATAGAGCCGAATGCCCTTTTTATAACAATGCTTCTCTTTCTGTTAAAAAGTGATGTTGACAAATACAAATGCAATATAAAAACATGTATTTCTTATGTTAAAACATGATTTTTTGCCTGTCGAGACAGCGATGTTATTTTTCAAGTAAAACTGAAAAGCTTTTCTCCATGGTAGTTTAGTTAAAAAAATAGATACTTACCACTAGATAGTTTTTTTTTTTAATATAAAATAGTTGAGTTGTTACTTTTAGGTGTAGTATGTAATGTGCATTGCACCACAGTCCACACTGATAAGTGATGTATTCTTTTAACGGTTGAACTGACTTCTTCTCTATACACATTTCAAATTCCGTGTGTATGGGTGATCTCTATTCGGATATGTTTTGTTAAGATCATTTGAACTCATGTTATGATCGGTCCCTTTACGAATTTTTCAAGCTCTGTGCTGGTCTTAGGGTATATACTCTGGGAGAATAGATTCATGGAGAGGGATTGAACTTCAAGAAACAATGATACGATGAACCGGGGGACTTATGATCATAAATACGGTAGTTAATTAACTAATATATGTGTGAGTAGTTAATAAATTAAATTTTTGTACGTGCGATACAAAAGAAAATACTGTAGTCCTTGCGAGCCAACCCGCCAACCATTTGGTCCTTCATCAGTTACAATTGAAAGTTAAATTTGGTGGATCAAAATCTAAAGTCCATTGGCCCCTTATATCTTAAGTATAATTGAACAAGTTTTAAGGTCAACCGCGCTTCGTTACGGTTGAAGTGCGATTAACCATGTAAGAGTTCGGCTATTTTTATAAAGAAAAAAAGAAAAGAATTTGAAAATAAAACTCTTGTGACTCAAATCCATGACCATCCGGTAACCATGTGAGACGCCTAACTATCCATCCATTAATGTTTTTGTGTTCTAAATATGACTAAATTTATGATTTAAATAAATCGGATAAACATCAAAGCAATAAAATGTGAATTCAAATAAAAAAAATTTAATTTTTATTTTTAAAAATTAGTAATTTTCATGTAACGTCATAATCTTTAATTATTTGATCATCAAATATAAGACACTAGTGAAATGACCCGTGAAATCACGGGTAAACGAAACAGTTTGATGATATGTTTTGAGTATTAAGTGAACGTAAATGTTAAAGTCATTTAGTTTAATGACCCATGTGTAGTGACCCGAACTTTTCCATAATTATACATATTAAATGATATCTAATATTAACATGATTAAATGTTTCCAACATGTTAAGCAATCAAACTTGTTAAAACTTGATTATTTGTTATGAGTTTCATGTAGACAATTGACCACCCAAGTTGGCCGGCGATTCACGAACGTTAAAACTTGTAAAAACGACATGATGATATATATATGGACATATATATGGTTAACATGAGATTATGATATGTAAGAATC
This sequence comes from Rutidosis leptorrhynchoides, assembly GCF_046630445.1. Classification (NCBI taxonomy): domain Eukaryota; kingdom Viridiplantae; phylum Streptophyta; class Magnoliopsida; order Asterales; family Asteraceae; genus Rutidosis; species Rutidosis leptorrhynchoides. Next base: position 330,430,237 of record NC_092342.1, on the reverse strand, counting down.
TCACTAAGTATATTAACAATGTATGATATACATAAAAATGAGAATATTGAATTATGAAGCTCGAAATGATATACATAACGATTATCGTTATAACAACGTCTTACTAAATACATATGTAATGTAATAAGATATTGATATACTATATTTAACATGATAAAATGATAATTAAGTATATCATTGAGTGTATTAACAATGAACTATATAAGTAAGATGAGACTACTAACTTAAGGATTTCGAAACAACATATATATGTAACGATATCGTTGTAATAGTATTTTAATATATATATATATATATATATATATATATATATATATATATATATATATATATATATATATGATGTTAAGATATATTCATACACCATGTTATCATATTAACATGACAATTTAACATCTCATTTAAGTATAATAACAATGAATTAATTACATTTAACAAGATCGTTAACCTAAAGGTTTCAAAAGAACACTTACATGTAACGACTAACGATGACTTAACGACTCAGTTAAAATATGTATACATGTAGTGTATTTAGATGTATTAGTACACTTTTGAAAGACTTCAAAAAACATATCAAAGTACTTCTACTTAACAAAAATGCTTACAATTACATCCTCATTCATTTTCATCAACAATTCTACTCGTATACGTACGATAGATGTACTCGTATTGTACGCAGCTTTTAGAGGTATTTACTATTGATCTATACCAATAAAAATCTGCTCTTAGCAGCCCTCATTTAGTCAACAAACATGTGGAACTATTATTTGACAACTAGCATGAATTATTATACTAAAAATAAAATTACAACTTGCATATATGGACACCCCCATTCACGACTTCATGCACACATACATACACTTGCATTTTTCAATTTTATTTCATCCATTTGATCTCTCTCTTGTTCCATGATGATGTTCTAAGTGTTGTTCATCATATTCATCAAAATCTACATCAATCTAGCTCATAAATCCAACATTTGATCAACCTACAAAACAACTAATCAAGAACACTTCAATAACACTTTCAAGTTTACTAGTTTACTTCCAAGCTTTCAAATCCATTCCAAGTAATTATCCAATATCAAAAAAACCTTTGTTATTTACAGTAGGTTATCTTTCTTATTCAAGGTAATATTCATATTCAAACTTTGATTCAAATTCTATAACTATAATAATCTTATTTCGAGTGGAAATCTTACTTGAACTTGTTTTCGTGTCATGATTCTGCTTCAAGAACTTTCAAGCCATCCAAGGATCCTTTAAAGCTAGATCTATTTTTCTCATTTCCAGTAGGTTTACCTACTAAAATTAAGGTAGTAATGATGTTCATAACATCATTCGATTCATACATATAAAACCATCTTATTCGAAAATTTAAACTTGTAATCACTAGAACATAGTTTAGTTAATTCTAAACTTGTTCGCAAACAAAGTTAATCCCTCTAACTTGACTTTTAAAATCAACTAAACACATGTTCTATATCTATATGATATGCTAACTTAATGATTTAAAACCTGAAAACACGAAGAACACCGTAAAACCGGACATACGCCGTCGTAGTAACACCGCGGGCTGTTTTGGGTTAGTTAATTAAAAACTATGATAAACTTTGATTTAAAAGTTGTTCTTCTGGGAAAATGATTTTTCTTATGAACATGAAACTATATACAAAAATCATGGTTAAACTCAAAGTGGAAGTATGTTTTTCAAAATGGTCATCAAGACGTCGTTCTTTCGACTGAAATCACTACCTCTTATAATATTGACTTGTAACCTGTATTTCCGACTATAAACTTATACTTTTTATATTTAGATTCATAAACTTAAGTTCAATATGAAACCATAGCAACTTGAATCACTCAAAACGGATTTGAAACGAAGAAATGACGGGTAAAACAAAATTGAATAAAGTTGCTAGTTTTAGCTACGAAAATTTTGTAAAAAATCTAGACTAAACATATCCTAACTAATTTATATTGTATTATACATATTATGAAATCTTGGGATACCATAGACACGTATACAATGTTTTGACATATCATATCGACCCATATATATATATATATATATTTCGGAACAACCATAGACACTCTATATGCAGTAATGTTTGAGTTAGCTATTCAGGGTTGAGGTTGATTCCAAAATAATATATATACTTTGAGTTGTGATCGAGTCTGAGACTTGTAGACACTGGGTCGTGGATTGATTCGAGATAATATATATTGCTTTATTTCTGTACATCTAACTGTGGACAACTAGTTGTAGGTTACTAACGAGGACTGCTGACTTAACAAACTCAAATCTTTAAAACGTAATAAAAATGTTGTAAATATATTTTGAACATACTTTGATATATATGTACATATTTGTTATAGGTTCGTGAATCGACCAGTGGCCAAGTCTTACTTCCCGACGAGGTAAAAATCTGTGAAAGTGAGTTATAGTCCCACTTTTAAAATCTAATATTTTTGAGATGAGAATACATGCAGTTTTATAAATGTTTTACAAAATAGACACAAGTACGTGAAACTACATTTTATGGTTGAATGATCGAAAACGAATATTGTAACACCCTGTTTCTGTTTCTGCCTTTTCAGTGTTTGGGATGCCGTCCAGAATGGGGGACGCTGTCCAGCAGTGAAGAACTGGATGCCGTACAGAATGTTGGACGCCGTCTAACTTGTCTGTCGGGCCAGCTGTTTTACTTTGAGATATTTAGAGGGGCAAAATGGTATTTTCATATGTGAAATGAGTTAAGGCCACGAGATCAGTGCAAGGAGCCTCATTTTCTCCACTAACACCCACACAAACCCTCTTATCTTGTTCTAGTGAGAGAGTAAGAGTTTAGATAGAGAGAGGTTGATTTGGAGAAGAAAGAGTCGGATTCTCGCCAAAGCTCGGGTTCTAAAGTTGTTCATCTTGCTCTTAGCTACGTTGCGGTTGTATTGGTAAGCTCAAACTTCGAATTTCATTTGTTAGATTTGATATTCAAGTTAGGGTTTTGAGCTAGTTTGTTGTTAAACCATTTTAGATGATGAAATGGGTTTATGGTGACTAGTTATTCTTGTCACTTGGCGGGTTTTGGGTTGGTTGACATTTTGGCCTTAATTAGGCTTTGATCTCGAGTTTAATCACTAGGTTTAGTGATTATGGAAGTGTTGGAACACTTTTGGGTGTGTTTTGTTGACCAATCTTGAAATGGGTCAAATTAGGATTTTGGTGTCAAAATGGGTGAGACACGTATTTAACACTTGTGTTCGGGTTTAATCGGTGTGTTAGGACCATTTTCACTCGTGTTAGTGAATATTGGTTAGTTTGGGCGCGGTTTGTGCTTGGAAGTGCATTTGGGTTGAAAGTGCACTGGTTGTCAATTCGGGTTGATTTGTATATCCACCCTAATTGTGTTGTTGTTATGTGATAAATGGAATAGGTACTTTCCATTGGTTCCATTGGCGATTTCGGATTTCTCGGTTGCATTCATCAAGGCGATAAGGTGAGTGTTAATATCCTATGTGCATATGTATGTGTAGGATGGGTGCGGGTCGGGTGAAGTGGTTCTCGGTTATAGCGCCCGCTTCACATATAGGTGGATTTGATGGACTTGTGTATAGGTCCATATGGCATGGTTGTGCGTTTTGGTTGACCACCTTTGGCGAAGTAAACATCTTGTGTGTACATTATCACACGTGATTGTGATGTGGATGATATAACCCCAATGGCGAATGGTTTTGGATTTGGAGTAGTAAATCACGTGTAGTTTTGGATTCACGATGACGCGTGTAGTTTCGGTTGACTTATTGAATTGTGAAGTGAATCTCGTGTAGTTCAGATTCACGATGAAGCGTGTAGTTCGGTCATCTTATTGAGGTAGTGATCTTTTGTAGTTCGGAATCACTAAGGCTCGTGTAGTTCGGCCAACCTCGATGTTTTCTTATTGAAGATAGTAATCTCATGTGGTTTCGGATTACCAAGGCTCGTGTAGTTCGGTCAATCTTCATTGTGGTGTTTGGTATTTCAGTAATGGGTTAAGGGGTTAACCTTATTCGTTTATATATTGTTATATATATATTGTTGTATTGTCGTGATGTAGCTAACCCTCCGGGTGTAGCTTCTTGGCGTTGTTCACATCGTAGTTGGTGAACTTATGTTTGTTGATGCATATTTAGCTTGTTGCTTAGTGATTGTACGGTATGCTTAGACTAGCTTGCCTTTATGCTTGGATGCTCCGGTATGCGGTATTTGATTATTTGTGTGGCGTGTCCATTTTATACATATATATATGTATGTAGTATATTCTCACTCACTAAGCGTTAGCTTACCCTCTAGTTGTTTACATTTTTATAGATTGCATGGATGCGGTGGCTCGGGTAAGCGTGGGGACTAGTGAGCTTGCGTAGTTTGCTTTAGAAGACTTGCTTTTGGTTCGATTAGGATTGGGTAGCGTATCCCCAATTCCATGCTCGGTCTATATTTGTATAAACTAAATTGGGTCGAAATGGTCACCTTGTGGTAAATTGGGTCGATGTGGGCCCGGTGTTGTAAAACTCGGTTTTATTATGGAAAGCTCTTAGTTTTAATTATTATAACATATTGTGAAAGTGTTTTGGTTTAAAAGTGTCGGGAAGCGGGTTTTTCGCCCGCGTGTATAAGAAAAAATGATCAGAACTTTTTAGTGTATTTGGACGCCGTCCCAGATGGCTGGACGTCGTCCAGTCCTTCAGAGCTGGACGCCGTCCAGATGAACTGTCCCAGAATTTTTTTTTTATGGCACGTTTTTTGAAGGATTAACGGGTTGGGTCGTTACAAGTGGTATCAGAGCATGGTCTAAGGGATTTAGGTGACTTGAGATATGTGCCTAGACTTAGACTTTTGTGTGTTCATAATTTGTTGCGGGACTTGTAGGATTACGGGTCGGAATGGGTTATAATTAGTGCCTTGTTTGTAGGTGAACTAACGGTTTTATTAGTAATGCAGATATTATTAATATATTATTTGTGTTGTGGTGTAATTCTCGCGTGTGTTTATATCGCGTAGAATTTTGTTTGTGTTTGTTTCTATCATCGAGCGAGGCGGTCGTTGTACTAACGAGTTGATGCGGCGTGTGTGCGTAATAAGGACTTGCAAACCTTATTACGGGTGCAAATCGTGTCTAGCAAGTGATGTACGATGAGTGTTTAGCAAGATGGGCCAGTGATGTGTGTGTGGTTTTATACGTTCGTGATCTAATCGCTTTGCATTCCTTAGAATGGCGACGGGAAATGGGATCGAGACGAACGACGTGGAATTTAACGCTAGAGTTGCGGCCGCCGTTGCGGAGCAAGTGGGTGCGTTACGAGAAAAAATGGATAGGAAGTATTCCGAACTTCAAGGTAGTAGTGGAATGGAGCGTTGTCTTAAGAGCTTCATGAGGACTAAACTCCTGATGTATGACGGGAAACCGGATCCTTTGATAAGCACAACTTGGATTTCGAATGTCGAAGGGTGTTTTCGTACTATTGAATGCCCTCCTGAGAAAAAGACAAGACTCGCTACTAGTTTGTTGCGGGGTAGGGCGAAGGATTGGTTGTATGGTAAGATTGATCTTGTCGGTGGTGAACCATTTATGGGGTTATCATGGGATGAGTTTAAGAAGGAATTCTTCGAGGAATTCCGGACTTCAGCCGATTTGTCGAAATTGCGTAGTGAGTTGCGACATTTGCAACAGGGTTCTATGGATTTGAATACTCTCAAGACGACATTTATGGCGAAGGCTCGTTTTTGCCCGGAGTACTTAGGGAATGATCGTTTGTTGATGGAGGATTTCTATCGAACCTTGAATGATGACTTGAAGAATAAGATTAGCCGGAGTTACGCGAAATTGTTTGCGGAATTATTCGTCGTGGCTAGAGGTTTCGAGTCGTATTCACGATCGAAGAAGGGTGAACCTTCCAGTGAGAGAAGGGTTGTTTCGTATGGTGCTCCGAGTAAGAGGACTAAGGGTCCGAGTGTGAGCACGGGTGGTACATGGACGGGTATATCGGATTCTAGTGCGTCTAGATGTTACAATTGTGGCATGAGGGGTCACAAGTATTGGGAATGTTCGGTTCCAAAGGGTGATGGCATGGTGTGCTTCAACTGCCAAGAAGAAGGACATCGTAAGTCGGAATGTCCCAAGTTGGCGGGGACGGGTGCGACAAGGAGACTTTAAGGTACATTTTGTTTTAATAAATATGTCCTTTGATTATTTATTAAGTGTTGTTTGTGTTTGAGTTGTAAAATGCCTTGTGTTATGCATAGTGTTGTTATGGGTGACGTTCCTAATGGAAGTACCCTATGGTGATGTTTGATTAACGGGCGAAGGGCATAAGACTTGGTGCAACCAAGCATTCCTTAGTATTGAGAAATGTCCTACCAAGCCTTGGGAATGGGCTTTGGTGTTCGGATGTTAGAGCGTGTTCGCGTTTATGTTGAAATTGATGAACCATGAGGTTCGACGGGTGGGATGAAGCCCGAGAAATCGAGTGTGATCTCGATGTATGTTGGTAAAGGAGTCTACGTGACGCGATATTAGGTGCCTCTTTTATACCTACTAGTGTGGTGTTCGACTCCGATTGTGTTGCGGCAACATTATACTTAAGCTACTGAAGTGAAACCCTTAGGTACATGAGTGACCAGGTGAAATTTGACAAACTAAAGCAATTGGATGATTGCGAGAGTAAAGTTTGTGTAGTTTGTAATGAACTCTTGGTTCGAAGTGTTTAAGGATAGGTTAAGATCCTTAGTATGCTCAAAGTTGGAGCAAGATGTGGTGGTGTGTGATGACCCGGAAAATTTTTGACCAAATTTAAACTTAATCTTTGTATGATTAACATTTCCGACACGATAAACAAAGTCTGTAAAACTGAATCTCAAAATTTTTGAACTATTCAAATACCTTTCGGCTGTTCTCGACGATTCGCGAACAATTATATGTATATAGATACATATATATATATACTATAACTTGAAAACATAACAATGTATTAATTATTTAATACCGTACATTAAACTGATTGGTTTAAATATTTATTTGAATATATATGATAAGTTGGAATATTAATTGTATGAATAACTTGCGACGTATATTTAAAACGTGTTTATGAATGTTGAAAATATATATTAGCTTGGTCATAAAATGATTTGTTATTATATATATATTAACAAATAGCGAGACGATAATTTATAGAAGTAAATGATCAAAATACTCGAAAGTTTAAGATATACTTTGAGTGATATAGTTTAGGGATAATTTAAGGCTATATTTTAACAAAGGTACGTGACACGAAATGTAAAATACAAGTTTTCTCAGCGTACGAAAGGACATTTGAAAAACCGGAACCGGGACATAAGTCGAGTGATGACGTACGACTTATCGGAACAAAAATTACAAGTCAACTATGCATGTGAATTTAATATAATATATAATTAATTATATAAATTAAATATATTATATAAAATTATGTCGACAAACAAAAAGTTAAAAGTTTGTGAGCTGGATCAGAGGGCCATGCGATCGCATGGCCTTGAAGCACAAATCCCATGCGATCGCATGGGGTACTTTTTCAGAAAAGGTTCTATAAATTGCTCAGTTTTCACACTCTTTCTCTAAATCATATATTACAACGTATTTATTTTATTTATTATTATTATTATTATTATTATTATTATTATTATTATTATTATTATTAAGATTAATATTATTATTAATCTTATTATTATTAATATTATTAATTAGTATTATACATAAAATACTACGACGAGGTTATGAGCGTGTCACTTTCAAAATGGTTTTCAAGCGGGATAGAGCTAAGGAAATTATGGGTTATTGTCAAGGAGGTTATGGGTAATGTTCGGGGGTATATTTGTGAATCAAACCTAGTGTTTATCATCTCCGTTACGTCTACATACTTTCTACAATATTGAATCTCAATATTAATACGTAAGCATTTATATTTTATATTTTATAAATTAATAGTGTATACATACTAGTGCTCGAGTGTATATATTTATACATGCTTGTATGCTAAATTTTGTCGTTAAACAGTTTATAATAAATCACGAATTAAATACATTTATTATGGGTAAAAGGTATATGATATACATGTTTTCGGAAAGCTGGCGAAAAGTCAATAACTTTTCATTTAGATATCGAATAGTTTCGAGGAACGAATCAAAAGATATGGTCAACTGAATTATAATTGACATTAATTAGAATTACTTTTTGAATCTGCAATTAATACTTAAACAACTTGTTTACGAGATTGATAAAATGGATTTTTGAATATTACCAACCGAGCAAATGAATCCTTATATAAGGTACGTCTCGTTTATTGAACTATTGTCAAAATTGACTTTTTGAAACAACTTTGAATAACTTTTGTATGTCAATTTCGAGCATTATGATTGTGATACACTATGACCTGACCTAGCTTGATAGACGTTTATTGACCAACATATGTTCTCTAGGTTGAGATCTACGATTATTTGGTAATCCGAGTTTCGATCACATTTTGGTGAACGACTTTATATGCTGCTAAGGTGAGTTTCATTTGCTCCCTTTTTAAATGCTTTTGCAATATATATTTTTGGGCTGAGAATACATGCACTTTATTTTAAACAATGGACACAAGTACATACTAAATTCTATACTGAGTTTGAACCGAAAATCCCTTAGCTTTGGTAACTAGTAACTGCCGGTTATAAGAACTGGTGGGCGCGAGTAGTAGTATATGGATCCATAGGGCTTGATATCCCCGTCCGAGCTAGAGCACTAGCCTTTTAACGGACGTATGCTATTTGAGAAGCGTACACGTTGGTTTGCGTGTATTATTAAGATGATTATACAAAGGGTATAAATTATATATACGTTAAAGTTTAGTTACCAGGGTGCTCAATTTCGTAGAATATTTTGATAAACGTTTCTGGATGAAACAACTGAAATCTTGTGATCCACCTTTATATACAGATTATACGAAATATTAAAACTATGAACTCACCAACCTTTGTGTTGACACTTGTTAGCATGTTTATTCTCAGGTTCCCTAGAAGTCTTCCGCTGTTTCTTATATGATAGACAAGCTATGTGCATGGAGTCTTATATGACATATTTTTCAAGGAAACGTTGCATTCACCAAATCATCACCATGTATCTTATTTTGACTGCATTGTTAACGGAAGTACTATTGTAAACTATTATTTACGGTGATTGTCTATATGTATAAATCATCAGATGTCGAAAACCTTTGATTTAAATATTCATTTATGGTGTGCCTTTTCAAAAGAATGCAATGTTTACAAAACGTATCATATAGAGGTCAAATATCTCGCAATGAAATCAATGAATGACGTGTTTGTCCATATGGATTTGGAGCGATCGTCACAGTTGGTATCAGAGCGTTGGTCCTAGCGAACCAGGTCTTGCATGAATGTGTCTAACTGATAGTTGTTAAGATGCATTAGTAAGTCTGGACTTCGACCGTGTCTGCATGTTAAAAGTTTTGCTTATCATTTCTTGTCGGAAATTAGATGCTTATCATTCTTAAGTCTAGACACATTTTCCTGCATTTATTGCATAAATAGTGTATAGACAAAAATTCATATCTTATCGTATCTGTTACTGTAAACTTTTCCTGATATCTTCCGAAAATTTCTCCGTGATTTATGGAATTTGGTATTATATATACATATGTAAATTATGTATTGAAGAATACCAAACTAAATTCTATAATCTAATTCATATCAAAAATCATCTCCCAAATTATACAAGATGGATCCCGTATCTAGTTCAAACTCTGACAGCTCTTCCGATATGGATATTCACCTGAATTCCGAAGACAGTGTAACCGGAATGGATCAACCAATTAACCAACATCTATTCTGGATGAATTGGGGATGGGTTCGTAGCCTACTTAATTATTGGAGACAAGAAGAAGGCGATCCCTTTCATCCACCACATTGCCCTCTTGGTGAAGAACCTGAAGCACTTACCGGCGAACCTGTTCGAGACACCATTTTCTCTCTCATTTCCAGAGTATCTCGTCACGATAATATACTATCTCAAATTCTGGATCTTATTCATCCGCTCGTCCGAACCGCCAATCATCCCGGTGTAGTAGAAGAAGTCAACGAGCTTCGCACTCGGGTAGTGGCTTTGGAGAATACGGTGCAAAGGTTACAAGCACCAGCAGCATCACCGGCATCAACAGTACCACCGACAACAACACCAACAGTACCATTACCACCACCAACAACATCCGCATCGCAAACCTCAACTTCACAATCTGTTTCACGAGCATCAACGTCATACTCACCGTAGTTACCAAGAAATACCAGCAACAATAACCGATGAAGTATTAACTCATTTCCCCTGAAGAAATTTTATGTATATTTAATATATATGAATTTTGAAATCAAAATAAATATTTTCGTACTAAGCTATTACGTGTGAATCTTAACTGGTAGGTACTACTCGGTTAGTTCATATTACTAATATGCAATGATGTACATCCTTCCTTAACAACTTAACCATTGTTTACTACAATCTCCGTTTCAACTCCATGAATTCCATTTCATAATAAACCAAGTGTATTAATCAATTACATAATTGATTTTACATTTTCAATTTCAATATACTCGAAACTTTTCAGAAAACATCATCTGTGCCTTGTAAGCTTCACAAAAATTCCACGAGCACCAACATCCTTCACCGAGGAATATCAATAAGAATAAATAATAAAGTATCGATTACATTAGCGAAATACTCTGCAAAGATTATGTAATCTTTAATGTTTTAGAGATTAATCATTTCTAAGTCAAGTCGAAAATTAAATGAGCTTAATATGATATTAACTCATTAAATATGTATTACATCTGAAGAAAATATACATACATATATTTTCATAAAGACGGTAATAAAAATTCTTTTGTACAAAGTATTAATTGTGAAATATTTAACGGGTAGGTAATACCCGGGAAATATATAAGTTCGCAATTAATATGTTACACTGTACATTCTTCAACTTTGATTCAAAAATTATTAACTATGCTCACAGCGATATACAGTCGTTTCCATACAAATTCAATTACATATTCTGATATTGACAGAGCAGAATCCAAGTCAAGATTTAACAAGTGACATCATTCTTAGATCTCTACATCTTTCAAAGCTATACTTTGACTTCAAAATGGTGAAAGATCCTTTAGCTTTGTTATTACCGAAAATAATCTTGCAATTTCTTTTCAAAGTATCCAGTTTTATCACACTTCCAACCAGTCAACTTCAACTTTTCAGATTAAGCCTTATTGTAACCTTGATATATACGTTTTGTTACTGGGGAACCTTTCATGTTCCGCCACATTAGCAGTAAATTTACCAAACAACTTTATTAATCCTTGACCTTTCGAAAAATTCTTACACTCATTGAAACCCTATCATGTACTCATCCACATCTTGTAACAATAATTTCCATACCAACCACCGGGAATTAGCAACCAGTATTTTGAATCTCGCAGCATTTTCTACGACAATAGTTATATATAGATAACATCTATCTTCTAGACTTACATACTTCAAATATGAAGTTTCTGAAAAACACCCCAAACTATGAAACTAGTTCTCCGAATTTTGGAAAAATGCTGAAGAAGCAGCAAAAACTGTAAATGACCTTAACAGTCAAAAGTTTGATGATAAAGAATAGTATGGTGGTAAAGCTGAGAAAAAGAGAAGCTTTGGAACTGAAAAACGGATTGAGCAAACTATGAAGGAGGTTGTGGACAAATCACAAAGATTAAAACTGCCTTCAAAGAATCCAAATGATTCAGTGTCTGCTGAAATCATTAGCGAATACCTTGCTCCTTACTCTAAAACATTTGCGGACAATATTCTTCATCATCATCTTATCTTAAATATTCTAAGATATCATCGTATCTTCCATTATAAATATCCTCCATATTTCTGAAGATATTTTTATAACTATTCTTATCTGAAATCATTTATCTCTTCACGCTATCTGTGTTACATCATAAAAGAAACTATTTTAGTTTCTAATTTCTGAAAATTTCGAAAAATGGATGTTTTTGAAGTAGTGTTAGGAATTGAAGCATGAGTTAGTATAATATAATGACACTTGATCAACGTGATTATATTACAGTAAGTCATGTTGAGTTTCTAATGGAACTTGATAAAGGTTCACAGATCATACCCTCATCATGAACCATGTTACATAACTCTTTCATTCTATTTAACCTCTAAACATATCAAGAAAATATTTTTCTTGATGATTCGGTCTTTTTCGAGGTATTCTGGTAATTTGACAAGTCAGATTGTGCCATTACCATTTCTTTCTTAGAACATTAATTATGTTCATTTCAAAATCTATACCTACGAATTCTGGACCATTATTCGCTTGACTTAAAGTCGGGAAGAGAAAACGAAAGCATGAAGCTCCGAAATATAATGGAAAATATAAAGCCCGAAAACAATTCTGAAATTACAAACCGTGTATATCAATGCGTATAGCAATATAAAGACACGAGAGAATAAAAAACAATATAACCCCAAGGTAATAGTAGAAGAAAATAACCTCCTCTGGTGGCAGATGAAAAAGAAGAATGAAGGATACGATAGCCAAGAAAATATCAAGAATCAGAATTGGATTAAGCATTTCACAATCTTTTAGAAGTATGAAATAAGGAAGAAGATGTAGGAGTGGTGAAAATAATGAAACGGAAGAGGTCAATTTATAGTGAAATATCAGACATAACAATCGAGGCAGATTACGCATTTAAAGGAAATCTTAATTTCCTTAAATTTTGAAGAATCAAATCTTATTTAGATTATGAAGATTTTCTATTCCTTAAATTCCGGAAATCAATCGTAACTACGTCAAAAATTAAGACGAATCTCTATTCTTTCATTTCACTCTTTTATGATAACTTCTCTCATACACTTCGAGAAATCGGATTGTTTTATCCATATTATTCAACGGTGATAAAATTCTATTTATCAACTCATATTCGTCATGAAAACATTTTTATTGTTAGCCATGACGACCTCACTTAAATTTCGGGACAAAATTTCTTTAACGGGTAGGTACTGTGATGACCCGGAAAATTTTTGACCAAATTTAAACTTAATCTTTGTATGATTAACATTTCCGACACGATAAGCAAAGTCTATAAAACTGAATCTCAAAATTTTTGAACTATTCAAATACCTTTCGGCTGTTCTCGACGATTCGCGAACAATTATATGTATATAGATACATATATATATATATATATATATATATATATATATATATATATACTATAACTTGAAAACATAACAATGTATTAATTATTTAATACCGTACATTAAACTGATTAGTTTAAATATTTATTTGAATATATATGATAAGTTGGAATATTAATTGCATGAATAACTTGCGACGTATATTTAAAACGTGTTTATGAATGTTGAAAATATATATTAACTTGGTCATAAAACGATTTGTTATTATATATATATTAATAAATAGCGAGACGATAATTTATAGAAGTAAATGATCAAAATACTCGAAAGTTTAAGATATACTTTGAGTGGTATAGTTTAGGGATAATTTAAGGCTATATTTTGACAAAGGTACGTGACACGAAATGTAAAATACAAGTTTTCTCAGCGTACGAAAGGACATTTGAAAAAGCGGAACCGGGACATAAGTCGAGTGATGACGTACGACTTATCGGAACAAAAATTACAAGTCAACTATGCATGTGAATTTAATATAATATATAATTAATTATATAAATTAAATATATTATATATATTATATAAAATTATGTCGACAAACAAAAAGTTAAAAGTTTGTGAGCTGGATCAGAGGGCCATGCGATCGCATGGCCTTGAAGCACAAATCCCATGCGATCGCATGGGGTACTTTTTCAGAAAAGGTTCTATAAATTGCTCAGTTTTCACACTCTTTCTCTAAATCATATATTACAACGTATTTATTTTATTTATTATTATTATTATTATTATTATTATTATTATTATTATTATTATTATTATTAAGATTAATATTATTATTAATCTTATTATTATTAATATTATTAATTAGTATTATACATAAAATACTACGACGAGGTTATGAGCGTGTCACTTTCAAAATGGTTTTCAAGCGGGATAGAGCTAAGGAAATTATGGGTTATTGCCAAGGAGGTTATGGGTAATGTTCGGTGGTATATTTGTGAATCAAACCTAGTGTTTATCATCTCCGTTACGTCTACGTACTTTCTACAATATTGAATCTCAATATTAATACGTAAGCATTTATATTTTATATTTTATAAATTAATAGTGTATACATACTAGTGCTTGAGTGTATATATTTATACATGCTTGTATGCTAAATTTTGTCGTTAAACAGTTTATAATAAATCACGAATTAAATACATATATTACGGGTAAAAGGTATATGATATACATGTTTTCGAAAAGCTGGCGAAAAGTCAATAACTTTTCATTTAGATATCGAATAGTTTCGAGGAACGAATCAAAAGATATGGTCAACTGAATTATAATTGACATTAATTGGAATTGCTTTTTGAATCTGCAATTAATACTTAAACAACTTGTTTACGAGATTGATAAAATGGATTTTTGAATATTACCAACCGAGCAAATGAATCCTTATATAAGGTACGTCTCGTTTATTGAACTATTGTCAAAATTGACTTTTTGAAACAACTTTGAATAACTTTTGTATGTCAATTTCGAGCATTATGATTGTGATACACTATGACCTGACCTAGCTTGATAGACGTTTATTGACCAACATATGTTCTCTAGGTTGAGATCTACGATTATTTGGTAATCCGAGTTTCGATCACATTTTGGTGAACGACTTTATATGCTGCTAAGGTGAGTTTCATTTGCTCCCTTTTTAAATGCTTTTGCAATATATATTTTTGGGCTGAGAATACATGCACTTTATTTTAAACAATGGACACAAGTACATACTAAATTCTATACTGAGTTTGAACCGAAAATCCCTTAGCTTTGGTAACTAGTAACTGCCGGTTATAAGAACTGGTGGGCGCGAGTAGTAGTATATGGATCCATAGGGCTTGATATCCCCGTCCGAGCTAGAGCGCTAGCCTTTTAACGGACGTATGCTATTTGAGAAGCGTACACGTTGGTTTGCTTGTATTATTAAGATGATTATACAAAGGGTATAAATTATATATACGTTAAAGTTTAGTTACCAGGGTACTCAATTTCGTAGAATATTTTGATAAACGTTTCTGGATGAAACAACTGAAATCTTGTGATCCACCTTTATATACAGATTATACGAAACATTAAAACTATGAACTCACCAACCTTTGTGTTGACACTTGTTAGCATGTTTATTCTCAGGTTCCCTAGAAGTCTTCCGCTGTTTCTTATATGATAGACAAGCTATGTGCATGGAGTCTTATATGACATATTTTTCAAGGAAACGTTGCATTCACCAAATCATCACCATGTATCTTATTTTGACTGCATTGTTAACGGAAGTACTATTGTAAACTATTATTTACGGTGATTGTCTATATGTATAAATCATCAGATGTCGAAAACCTTTGATTTAAATATTCATTTATGGTGTGCCTTTTCAAAAGAATGCAATGTTTACAAAACGTATCATATAGAGGTCAAATACCTCGCAATGAAATCAATGAATGACGTGTTTGTCCATATGGATTTGGAGCGATCGTCACATGGTGGGTCGTGCGAACCTAATTGTTGGTAAAGTCTACCTTGGGTACCATTGTACGATTATACGAGATGCGGTTAAGGGACGTAGTTCCAAGTGGGGGAGTTACACTCCCGCACGAGGAAGTTTTAGTGTGAGATTTCGGATAACGCTTTTGGTAGATCCGAAACTTATGTTGGGACCTAGTTTTGGTCGATTTGTGGTGGAGTACAATTTTGGTTAAATTATACTTATGGTTTGGATTTAAATTATCACCGAGGTGGTAATGTGGTAAATCTCGTTGAGAGATAAAGGACGTGTTTGGCGAGCAAGGTGAAATACCTCGGTTAAGGGATGTGTGTGCGTCGGGTTCTCTTTTAGGGAATTATTGTTTTGTGCCTACGTTTGATATAGGTGGTTCTTGCTCGATTGTGTGAATGGTTAGTGGTATCCGTTAGGATTCACTATGGCGTAGTAGAGCGCGATGTTACGCTACTAGTTGTTCGAGGCCAAAAGGGCGATGATTGGTGAAGCATGACCTTCGGGGTCCGCTGACTTCATCATGGGATTATTGATTGGTGAAGCATGACCTTCGGGGTCCGCTGACTTCATCATGGGAATATGTGATATATCGGTGAAGCATGACCTTCGGGGTCCGCTGACTTCATCATGGGCGTATGTGTTATATCGGTGAAGCATGACTTTCGGGGTCCGCTGACTTCATCCGGTGTTGAGTTGTGAATTTTGTGTAGTTCGGATTCACGATGACGCGTGTAGTTCGGTCATCTTATTGTGGAAGTGAATCACGTGTAGTTCGGATTCACCAATGACTCGTGTGGTTTTGGTCATTGTATTGAGGAGTGAGTCTCGTGTAGTTCGGATTCACAAATGACTCATGTAGTTCGGTCATTCCTTTGGGATAGTGACTCTCGTGTAGTTCGGATTCACTATGGCGCGTGTAGTTCGGCCAATCCCGATTGTTGTTGCGAGGAAGGTAGTGAGTCGCGTGTAGTTCGGATTCACTAAGGCGCGTGTGTTTTCGGCCAGCCTTCATGTTGTTTGATATATTGGTTGTTTATACACCAATTGTGGGGTCGTAAGGACCGTGTTGTGTGATCTATCGGTTGTTTTATACACCGATGGTGGGGTCGTGATAATGCTAAAAACGAACATATATTTCATAGCATTATTCCTCAAGAAAGACAAGCTTTTAGTTGCAATTGTTCTATTTACAAGTGATATTCGTTTAAATAATAAAAGGTGAAGACAAAAGACAGATTCGACGAATTGAAGACGCAAACGACCAAAAAGCTCAAAAGTACAAAAGACAATCAAAAAGGTTCCAATTATTGATAAGAAACGTCTCGAAATTACAAGAGTACAAGATTCAAAACGCAAATTACAAAATATAAAATTGTACGCAAGGACGTTCGAAAATCCGGAACTGGGATCAGAGTCAACTCTCAACGCTCGACGCAACGGACTAAAAATTACAAGTCTACTATGCACAAGAATATAATATAATATATAAATAATTATATTAATTATTTATATTTTATATTTATATATAAAATCCGTCGGCAAGAAAGACTCCAAAAGATGTGAGCTGTAATTTCAATCTCCGCGACTCGCGGAGTTTGAAGGCCAAAAGGGCCGCGAGTCGCGGAGCCCCAATTTCAGAAACTTCCTATAAAAGCAAACGAATTCTGATCGAAAAAACCACAAAATATATCCATCTCTCTATCTATATCGTATATATTTATATATTTTAATTTTAATTTTAATTTTAATTATAATTATAATAATAAGGGTATGTTAGCGAATGTTGTAAGGGTGTAAGTCGAAATTCTGTCCGTGTAACGCTACGCTATTTTTAATCATTGTAAGTTATGTTCAACCTTTTTATATTAATGTCTCGTAGCTAAGTTATTATTATGCTTATTTAAAACGAAGTAATCATGATGTTGGGCTAATTACTAAAATTGGGTAATTGGGCTTTGTACCATAATTGGGGTTTGGACAAAAGAACGACACTTGTGGAAATTAGACTATGGGCTATTAATGGGCTTTATATTTGTTTAACTAAATGAAAGTTTGTTAATGTTAATATAAAGATTTATAATTGGGCGTCCCTATAAATTACCATATACACTCGATCGGACACGATGGGCGGGGTATTTTGTGAGGACCCGTCCTTATCCCCCTGGACGAAATCTTCAACATTTGGTTCCATTGCGATGATCGACTCCAAGTAATGTCTTTAGTATGAGCTAATGCACAGCGGAAGACTTAATTCGTACCTGAGAATAACATGCTTTAAAATGTCAACATAAAGTTGGTGAGATATATAGGTTTGATGCTAGCAGCGTTATAACAATGGACCACAAGATTTTGAGTAAACATTTTAATAAAAATATTCTAAGTGGTTGAGCACTTGGTAACCATACTTAACATTTAATCACGTCGCATATTCCCTTTAATATGAAATCTTACTACACTGTACCAAGTGTAGTCACGAAACGAAGTACTGTGCAACCGTTGAATACTGGTCGTCCAGTCCGGTTGGGGTTGTCAGGCCCGATAGATCTATCAACAGGATTCGCGTTTACAATACCGCTGTAAATAATAGTTACCAAGCTACAGGGAAGTATGCCAGTGGTACAACTCAACGTAGAATATATTTTCAGTTACTTGTGTCCATAACGTAAAACATAAAATACATGTATTCTCATCCCGAAATATTTAGAGTTTAAAAGTGGGACTATATACTCACCTAATGTATTTTGTAGTAAAAATACATATAACATCATTGATTAAGTATAAGGTTGGCCTCGGATTCACGAACCTATATCATTTGTATATATATATTAGCACACGTATTTGTAATCGAATAAATATATATATATATATTAGATTAATAAGTTTTATGTATATATATTTTCATTTTATATGAAGATATATTAATATTGTTAAGTTATGTGCATTATTTATATAATTTTTACTTATAACATTAATGAGGTCATTTAAAACTTTTATTTGTGATAGTAACAATGATACTAATAATTATACTTGTAAAAATATTAATTTTAGTAGTAACGATAATTATAATGCTGACTTTAATAATTTATATAATAATATTAATAATACAAATAATAATATTTATGTTAATATTACAGTTCTATTATTTATAAAAAGATGCTATTACTAATATTTACAAAAATGATACTAATTTGTATTGTAAATCTATCCATGATAATAATATTATAGTTTTGAATTTAATAAAAATATTATAATTAATTCTTATAATAATAGTAAAAATAAATGTAATACTTATAATTATAATGTTAACAACATTTATGATACTTATAATAATAATGATTATAATACTAGTTATAATACTAATTCTATCAATAATTATAATAATAATTATATTTATAATAATAATAACTTTATTAATAACCATAATAAGTATAACTAAAAATAAAAACTACCTCAAAATCGGTTTTTAAAAAGAATTATCACCAACTGGAATCGAACCCGCAACCTTTTGGATACATGCAAACACCCTAAACCACTCAACTAATCCATACTTTCATGATTAGTCCCAGATTATAAACTATATGTTCCGTATTTCTGTTTGGCCCAATCATCCATGTTGTAAGTCCAATTAAATTCCTATCCGGCCCAGGTAGTACACTTAATTAAAACACGGCCCAAAACCAAAATCTATTTTAACGATTTCAAGTTATACCCCAAATAGGGTTCGGTGTTTCGATTTTTAAAGAAAAAAAAACATCCCAGCCGATATCTTATATGAAAAAGGGATATTTTGGGGAGAGCAAACAACGCACTCTATATTTTTTTTTTTATCTTCACAGCTCATAATTCCACTGCCAGTTTTCTTTTCGATTGGCTTTTAGTCTCGTGAGTAAAACAGAAACAAACGTATATATACAGGATCGATTTACAGGTGGGTTGTTCGTGGTTGCCTTGTTCATCGAAAGAGACAGGAACGAGCGTAGCAGCGGTTTAGATGAAACAGAAAAACGGTTCGTACGGTGGTGATTGGTGGTGTTTGTTTATGGTTTGTTTCATTTGTGAAGGTGGTTATAATGGTTGTTCATAACAGAAACAGACGCGTATCAAATGGTTTTAATGATGTGATCGATGATGGTTTCCTGGACGAGAGAAGAAGAGAATAAGAAGGTGTTGCAGTGGAGATGATCACGGTGATAGAAGTCATGGTGGAGTGGTGAGGTGATGAAGAGGGTATTAAGGTGGTGTTACCCAGTGGATTTCGTACTATGTTAAAGAGAGGGAGATGATGAGTTGAAGGAAGGTGGTGACTAGGGTGGTCCGGTGTAGGTGGTGAGATGGTTGGGTGGTGAATGTTTTGATCGATGTTTTAAATGGTGGTCTTGATGGTTCTTGGTTATGGTTTTGGTTTGGGACCGGTTGAAGTCGAACCACAAAACAACTAAAAACAGGTAGAGATTAATGGTAATGATTGAAAGATGGTGTTGGTCGAACTTGAAAACAATAACAGTGAAGTGGCGGTGATGGTTTAGTGGTGGTATTCGGGCTCGTTAGGTGGTGACCGGCGGTGGTGATAGATGGCCAAAGACAGTGGTGGCCGGTTGTTCAAGGTGTCGGGAATGGAAGAGGGTTGGGTTCTTGTTTGAAGGTTGCTAATTACAACATATGTGTACCCATACAAACATATAAATGCAATTAATATAACATATGATATAAATATTATAATATATAAAGTAAAATTGATTGTATCATGAGGATACAGTAGTACAACCTGTCTTTTAAACTTATCCTACCGACATTATTTTGGGACTAGGTTTTCGTGCTCCGTTGTTAATTAGTGGCGAATAAAAAGGCCTCAGAAAAATTCCAAATTTTTAAATTAAGTATTTTTATTTGTTTAGATCATTACGGTATAAAATTTGGTCATTAACTATTAAAGATTTACATTAATTATTCTCTCTTATCCCCTAAATAAAATATAAAAAGTTTTTTTTTTTTTTTTTTTTAAATTGACAAACAATTTCTAAATATATTATTAATAAGCCAAACTCATATTTTGGATCACCTTTTTATTTTAAAATAATATAAGTTAAATAATTTACTTATCAAGGGGGCACAATTCAATTACTGTATAGCACTTTTGAAAAATTAAACAAGAATTTTCACTAACCTTTGTCTAACCTCAAAAATAGACACATTTGTCTTTACTCGTAAGTCACATTATCATTTTCCGAATACCGCTAAAATAAGGGTTTTCCAAACCAAAGTGGATCTCATAACAAAGACTCATAATCATAATTCAGTGCATCTAATAGTTCAATTGAATAATATTATCTTTTAAATATCGTCGATAAATATAATGAACTTATGTCGAAACTAAATACGTTCGTATAAAGTATTATATAGATACTACACATAATTGTTCGTGAATCGTCAGGCTTGGTCAAAGGGTAACTGATCATCCAAATATAGATTTCGAACTTTCTAGACTCAACATTACAGATTTTACTTATCGTGTCGGAAACATATAGAGTTTAAGGTTTAAATTTGGTCGGAAATTTCCGGGTCGTTACAGTACCCACCCGTTAAAGAAATTTCGTCCCCGAAATTTGGTAGAGGTTGTCATAAATAACAATAGGAATGTTTTCATGACAAATATGAGGTAATAATAGAGTTTTATCATTGTTGAGAGATATAGATGAAACGTTTCGATTATGTAAGGCGCACGAGTGAAGCTATCACAAAAGGGTGAGATGAGTGTAAATATACTTGTTTTTACCAATGACGTGTTTAGAATTGATTTCCGAAATTTATGGAATTAAAGAAAATCTTACGTAATAAGATTTGGTTTTTCGGCGATTTAGAAAGACAGGATCTCCTTTGATTTAATGCGGTAATCTGTTTCGATTTCTTTGTCGGATATTTTATTATAAAACTACTCTCTTCGTTTCTTCTTCCCGTCCTCGAGTCAAGCGAGCAATGATTCGGAATTCGTAGGTATGAGATTTGGAATGAACATAGTTAATGCTTTTAGATAGAAATGATAATGACACGATTTTTGATTTGTCAAATTACCGGAATATCCCGAAAAAGACCGAGTCATTAAGAAAATTATTTTCCTGATGTTTAGAGATTAGATAGAATGTAAGAGTCGTGTAACATGGCATATGATGATGGTACTGTAAATCATCACATTCCATTAGAAACCTAACATGACTTACTGTAATATAATGAAGTTGATCAAGTTTCATTATATTATACTAATTCATGCATCAGTTCCCAACACTGCTTCAGAACATTCCTATTTCAAACTCGAAGGTTTTAGAATTTAGAAACTAACACAGTTTCTTTTATATTGTAACGCAGATATTACAGAGTGATAAATGATTTCAGATAAGGATGGTCGTGAAAATATCTCCAACAATATAGAGAATATGTATAACGGAAGATATGAAGATATCTTATAATATCTGAGATAAAATGTTGATGAAGAATATCATCTGGAAAAGTTTAGGATAAGGAATAGGGTTCTTACTAACGATTTCAGCAGATACTAAATCATTTGAATCCTTTGAAGTCGGGTTTAGTTTTCATGATTTGTCCACGGTCTCCTTCATACTTTGCTCAATCCGTTTTCCAGTTTCATCCCTTCTCTTTTTCTGAGCTTTTACAACATACTTTACTTCATCGTAAACTTTTGACTGTTAAAGTCATTTACGATTTTTGCTGCTTCATCAGTATTTCAAAAACTACTTCATAGTCCAGGGTGTTTTTCAGAAACTTCACATTCGAAATATGTAGCTCTTAGGGATAGACGTTGTAGGTATGACGGGAGAATTTCTACGAGATTTTCAAAATACTGATTGCGGATTTCGACAAAGAGATAATGAGTTGCTGGTACATCTGCTGATGATGTTGTGAAATATAAAAGGTTCTCCGGTAACGACAGCGAAAGGACAAGGTATAAACATCGAGGTTATAGTAGGAGTAGTCTCACTGAGAAGTCGAAGTGGAGTTGTGAAAAAATTAGCTTCTTGAAAAAGGAATTGTAGGGTTGTTTTTGCTAATAAATGATAAAGGATTCAACACGGATACATGTTAAACTAAGAATTTGGGTTCGAGAGTTTTTCAGGTGCATAAATCTTTTCTTCCGTAGATGAAGTGCGGCTGGTTCAACTTCCCGGTTGAGATGTTTTCAGATGTCATGAAAGATTTGAATGCGGATTGTAATTGTCAAGGTACAATTGAGGTTTAGAATGAAATCAAGTGGCAAACTTGAAGAATTATTTAGTTTCATAGGTTATAATCAATATTTTAATTTAATTCATTTTAATTGTACAAAGTTAGCAGTCCAATAGTCCGATGGTTCAATGATTCATATATAATTTAATATATAATATTCGAATTAAATAATACGTATCGTGACCCGTGTACCGGTCTCGGTGTCGATCACAACTCAAAGTATATATATATTTTGGAATCAACTCCGACCCTGTATAGCCAACTCCCACCTTCACATATAGAGTGTCTACGGTTGTTCCGAAATATATATATAGATGGGTCGATATGATAAGTCGAAACCTTGCATACGTGTCCCGTTATTTAAAGTGCGTAAAAGTAAATAACAGAAATTAAATGACGATAAATAAAATTGCGAGAATGTAAATTGCGATAAATTAAATGTTAATCAGTTAGCTGGGAACAGTTAGCCGGAACAGTTAGCGTGAAATCCTATCACAATTCCAATTAATTAATTCGTTTGTTTCTAACACTTTTTATTTTTGTCCAATGTTTTCTTTGTTATGCCACTTGTTGGATTCTGATAGGTCAAAATCCAAATATGAAATTTGAATAGAAATGATTATTCTGTGGTGAACGGATACGTATATCGGTAGTTGTAAGTAGGATAGTAAATGATCGTTGAATCAGATTCTAAGAATGTACAGTGTAACTTATTAATGTGAATTCTAAATATTCCTCGGGTACTACCCACCCGTTAAAATATTTTCATCATTAACAGTTTGTACAAAAGAATTTTTAATTACAATCTTTATGAAAATATACATGCATATATATTTTCATCGGATGAAATCATGGATTTAATGAGTCAAAAACTCATCTGATTTACCGTTAATACTAGATTACATAATCTCTAAAACTTTAGAAATTACATATTCACCATGTCGAACGAGGGAAAAAAAATGAGGTAGAATGATATGTAAAGCGAAGATAGCCGATGTAGATCGATGTGTAGAACGAAGTTCATACTCGAAGTACAGATGGTGATATTGAGGGTTACGGCGCGGTTATGGTTTAGAGATGATAAGGGTACTGTCGACGTCGATGATGGTGGTACTGATTATGCTGCTGGTGCTGCTGCTGGTGTTCGTAACCTTCGCACCAGGTTCTCCAAAGTTGTCACACGAGCGCGTAGTTCGTTAACTTCTTCTAGTACTACGGAATGATTGACGGTTGAAGCGAGTGAATGAATAAGATTCGAACTATGGGATAGTATGTAATCGTGATGGGATGCTCGGGAAAAAAAAAGGAGAGAAAATGGTTTCTCGAACAGGTTCGCCAGTAAGCGCTTCAGGTTGAAAAGGGCAATTTGGTGGATGGAAGAGATCTTCGACGTGAAATGATTTTTGGATATCGGATGAGATTATAACTATATAGAATATCTATATGTATTTCGTAGACTACAGAGGAATTTACGGCATATATCAGGCAAGTCTACAGATATGCTAAGATATGAATCTTGTCTATACACTATCGATGCACTAAATGCAGTAAGACGTGTCTAGACTTATGAATGATAAGCAGGAAATTCCCTAGGGATGATAAGCAGATGATTTCCGACTAGAAATGATAAGCAAAATTTTTTTGATATGTAGACACGGTCAAAGTCCAGACTCATTAATGTTTCCTAACAACTACTAGTCAGACACACTAATGCAAGACCTGGTTCGCTAAGACCACCGCTCTGATACCACCTGTGAGGACCCGTCCTTATCTCCCTGGACGAAATCTTCAACATTTGGTTCCATTGCGATGATCGACTCCAAGTAATGTCTTTAGTATGAGCTAATGCACAGCGGAAGACTTAATTCGTACCTGAGAATAACATGCTTTAAAATGTCAACATAAAGTTGGTGAGATATATAGGTTTGATGCTAGCAGCGTTATAACAATGGACCACAAGATTTTGAGTAAACATTTTAATAAAAATATTCTAAGTGGTTGAGCACTTGGTAACCATACTTAACATTTAATCACGTCGCATATTCCCTTTAATATGAAATCTTACTACACTGTACCAAGTGTAGTCACGAAACGAAGTACTGTGCAACCGTTGAATACTGGTCGTCCAGTCCGGTTGGGGTTGTCAGGCCCGATAGATCTATCAACAGGATTCGCGTTTACAATACCGCTGTAAATAATAGTTACCAAGCTACAGGGAAGTATGCCAGTGGTACAACTCAACGTAGAATATATTTTCAGTTACTTGTGTCCATAACGTAAAACATAAAATACATGTATTCTCATCCCGAAATATTTAGAGTTTAAAAGTGGGACTATATACTCACCTAATGTATTTTGTAGTAAAAATACATATAACATCATTGATTAAGTATAAGGTTGGCCTCGGATTCACGAACCTATATCATTTGTATATATATATTAGCACACGTATTTGTAATCGAATAAATATATATATATATATATATTAGATTAATAAGTTTTATGTATATATATTTTCATTTTATATGAAGATATATTAATATTGTTAAGTTATGTGCATTATTTATATAATTTTTACTTATAACATTAATGAGGTCATTTAAAACTTTTATTTGTGATAGTAACAATGATACTAATAATTATACTTGTAAAAATATTAATTTTAGTAGTAACGATAATTATAATGCTGACTTTAATAATTTATATAATAATATTAATAATACAAATAATAATATTTATGTTAATATTACAGTTCTATTATTTATAAAAAGATGCTATTACTAATATTTACAAAAATGATACTAATTTGTATTGTAAATCTATCCATGATAATAATATTATAGTTTTGAATTTAATAAAAATATTATAATTAATTCTTATAATAATAGTAAAAATAAATGTAATACTTATAATTATAATGTTAACAACATTTATGATACTTATAATAATAATGATTATAATACTAGTTATAATACTAATTCTATCAATAATTATAATAATAATTATATTTATAATAATAATAACTTTATTAATAACCATAATAAGTATAACTAAAAATAAAAACTACCTCAAAATCGGTTTCTAAAAAGAATTATCACCAACTGGAATCGAACCCGCAACCTTTTGGATACATGCAAACACCCTAAACCACTCAACTAATCCATACTTTCATGATTAGTCCCAGATTATAAACTATATGTTCCGTATTTCTGTTTGGCCCAATCATCCATGTTGTAAGTCCAATTAAATTCCTATCCAGCCCAGGTAGTACACTTAATTAAAACACGGCCCAAAACCAAAATCTATTTTAACGATTTCAAGTTATACCCCAAATAGGGTTCGGTGTTTCGATTTTTAAAGAAAAAAAAACATCCCAGCCGATATCTTATATGAAAAAGGGATATTTTGGGGAGAGCAAACAACGCACTCTATATATTTTTTTTATCTTCACAGCTCATAATTCCATTGCCAGTTTTCTTTTCGATTGGCTTTTAGTCTCGTGAGTAAAACAGAAACAAACGTATATATACAGGATCGATTTACAGGTGGGTTGTTCGTGGTTGCCTTGTTCATCGAAAGAGACAGGAACGAGCGTAGCAGCAGTTTAGATGAAACAGAAAAACGGTTCGTACGGTGGTGATTGGTGGTGTTTGTTTATGGTTTGTTTCATTTGTGAAGGTGGTTATAATGGTTGTTCATAACAGAAACAGACGCGTATCAAATGGTTTTAATGATGTGATCGATGATGGTTTCCTGGACGAGAGAAGAAGAGAATAAGAAGGTGTTGCAGTGGAGATGATCATGGTGATAGAAGTCATGGTGGAGTGGTGAGGTGATGAAGAGGGTATTAAGGTGGTGTTACCCAGTGGATTTCATACTATGTTAAAGAGAGGGAGATGATGAGTTGAAGGAAGGTGGTGACTAGGGTGGTCCGGTGTAGGTGGTGAGATGGTTGGGTGGTGAATGTTTTGATCGATGTTTTAAATGGTGGTCTTGATGGTTCTTGGTTATGGTTTTGGTTTGGGACCGGTTGAAGTCGAACCACAAAACAACTAAAAACAGGTCGAGATTAATGGTAATGATTGAAAGATGGTGTTGGTCGAACTTGAAAACAATAACAGTGAAGTGGCGGTGATGGTTTAGTGGTGGTATTCGGGCTCGTTAGGTGGTGACCGACGGTGGTGATAGATGGCCGAAGACAGTGGTGGCCGGTTGTTCAAGGTGTCGGGAATGGAAGAGGGTTGGGTTCTTGTTTGAAGGTTGCTAATTACAACATATGTGTACCCATACAAACATACAAATGCAATTAATATAAGATATGATATAAATATTATAATATATAAAGTAAAATTGATTGTATCATGAGGATACAGTAGTACAACCTGTCTTTTAAACTTATCCTACCGACATTATTTTGGGACTAGGTTTTCGTGCTCCGTTGTTAATTAGTGGCGAATAAAAAGGCCTCAGAAAAATCCCAAATTTTTAAATTAAGTATTTTTATTTGTTTAGATCATTACGGTATAAAATTTGGTCATTAACTATTAAAGATTTACATTAATTATTCTCTCTTATCCCCTAAATAAAATATAAAAAGTTTTTTTTTTTTTTTTTTAAATTGACAAACAATTTCTAAATATATTATTAATAAGCCAAACTCATATTTTGGATCACCTTTTTATTTTAAAATAATATAAGTTAAATAATTTACTTATCAAGGGGGCACAATTCAATTACTGTATAGCACTTTTGAAAAATTAAACAAGAATTTTCACTAACCTTTGTCTAACCTCAAAAATAGACACATTTGTCTTTACTCGTAAGTCACATTATCATTTTCCGAATACCGCTAAAATAAGGGTTTTCCAAACCAAAGTGGATCTCATAACAAAGACTCATAATCATAATTCAGTGCATCTAATAGTTCAATTGAATAATATTATCTTTTAAATATCGTCGATAAATATAATGAACTTATGTCGAAACTAAATACGTTCGTATAAAGTATTATATAGATACTACACATAATTGTTCGTGAATCATCAGGCTTGGTCAAAGGGTAACTGATCATCCAAATATAGATTTCGAACTTTCTAGACTCAACATTACAGATTTTACTTATCGTGTCGGAAACATATAGAGTTTAAGGTTTAAATTTGGTCGGAAATTTCTGGGTCGTTACATATTTATATGTACGAATAATCGTTCATTTAACCGGACACGGGAATGGATTAATAGCCACTAGAATAATTAAAACAGGGGTGAAATTACATTCAAGGGTAATTGGTGTAATTGCTAACAAAGTAGTAAAACTTTGGTTTACACGCAGTTGATAACCTGGTGTATTCATTAAACAAAGTATTAAAACCTTGTTACAATTCGAATCCCCAATTAGTTGGAATATTTAACTTCGGGTATAAGGATAATTTGACGATGGCACTCGCACTTTATATTTATGACTGATGGACTGTTATGGACAAAAACCAGACGGACATATTAAATAATCCAGGACAAAGGACAATTAACCCATGGGCATAAAACTAAAATCAACACGTCAAACATCATGATTACGGAAGTTTAAATAAGCATAATTCTTTTATTTCATATTTAATTTCTTTTATTTTATATTTAATTGCACTTCTAATTATCGCATTTTTATTGTTATTTTATTTTATCGCACTTTTAATTATCGTACTTTTTAATTATCGCAATTTTATTTTATCGCACTTTTATTATTCGCAATTTCATTATCGTTATTTACTTTACGCTTTAAATTAAGTCTTTTATTTATTTAATATTTTACATTAGGTTTTAACTGCGACTAAAGTTTTAAAATCGACAAACCGGTCATTAAACGGTAAAAACCCCCTTTATAATAATAATATTACTTATATATATGTTTGTATTTTTATAAAAGTAAACTAATATAGCGTTACGCTTTGTTTAAAGATTTCCCTGTGGAACGAACCGGACTTACTAAAAACTACACTACTGTACGATTAGGTACACTGCCTATAAGTGTTGTAGCAAGGTTTAAGTATATCCATTCTATAAATAAATAAATATCTTGTGTAAAATTGTATCGTATTTAATAGTTTTTCCTAGTAAAATATAAACTATTTTGTATACACCTCGTACAACATCAAGTATTTTTTTGCGCCGCTGCCGGGGAACTTTCTAAACGCCGGAAGCGCAACGCTAATATAAAAAAAAAAAAAAAAAATTTAGTTTACTTCTATTAAAAGTCGCTTTTGTAAAAATACGTTTTAATTATTCAAAAATATAAAAAGAAAAACAAAAATATAAGCATTTTTAAGATTTTGTTAAATATTTAAGTTTTATAAGTTTCTTTATTTTTATTTTAGTTTATAAAAATATAAGTTTTATTAACTATCTTTTATTTATAGAAAAAAATTAAAAACAGAAAAAAAAAAATAATAAATAAAGAAAAAACGCGTCGAATTTAAAGCTGTCATCTGAATTCTGGAACCCCGCGACTCGCGGGGTTTTCTTATTAAATTACCGCGACTCGCGGAGGGTACCTGACACACGGACAGAAGCCCTAATTCAGCATTTATTACGGTAATTATTAATTAATTATTATTAAACCCTAACTAATTATTATTATTATAATTACTTTTACTTTTTATTTAATTTATATATTTTAGTTAAATTAGTTTAGTTAAATTGTAAAATTAATAGTTTAATAAAATAAATAATATAAAAATAATATTTTTTGTACTTTTTACAACTTTTTGTATATTTTTATATTTTGTTCCTTTTTAATCGTTGTAGCGTAATATTTGTATTTTTAGCTCATATTTAATTTTAAACTTAGTTTTTGCTATAGTTATTTTTACTTCTAGATTTTTAGGCTTTGCCGTAGAATTCCGTAAGTGCTTTTTCTTTAGACTAAGATTTAGGTACTTTAAAATTTTGCGACGCCTTTTTAAGATTTAGTTTCTTTTTAAGTTATTTCCATTTGGGATTTAGTTTTTCCTGTAAGCTTTAATATTTTTAGACGACTTTTACTATGTACCAATTATCATTCCAATTAGTAATTTCAATTTGCGATTATAATTTTAAGTTAGTTGTAGTAATAAGATTAGGTTAGTTAAGTATTTTTAAGTTTTTATAAGTTTCTTTTATTTTTCCGTCACCTTTTATTTTTCAACCATTTTTTTTTCTTTTTCGACCTTTTTCGACGAACTCTTTTTCTCTCTTATTTCTCGCCATTCTAGTTTTAGGACATAGATTTTTATTCTACTTCTTATCTAAATTTCTTAAAATTACGAAAATTTATTTTAAGTGGTTAAATTGATAGACATCAAAATTTTCTGGTTCGTAGTAATAGTTGGATTTGTACGTGGACCGGGTTATTGGAGCCAAACAGTCCTCAATTATATTGAGACCAAACGAATCCTGCCCCTCTGCTGCATTTTTTGGCTATTCGAAACGTGGGTAAAATCAAAAAAGTCTATTGATTGGATAACTTATTATAATTTTTCTTTCCTTTTAAAAACTAATAGGATATTCAGTGAATGCACCGAGCAAGACGTTCATCACCTTTTGTACGTTCACCACCTGTAACTAGATCAAGACATTTAGCAAATATAACCGCCGTTGATTTTTCTTTAGAATCGTCATCCAGTCGACCAAGTACTTCAGTTCAAATTTCCGATAATCCATTTTTTGAACCCGACCTCACAATTGAGAATCCGGAGAATATTCAGGAACGGTTCATAGATCCTGAACCATTAAACTTTCCTCCGGAGCCACTAATCATTCAAACAGAGATTGTTGAGGAACGAACCATTAAATCAGAATCATCTAGTGATACCGATTCAACAAATTCAATTATGGAGAATCTGGAACCTTTAAATATGGAAGACCGAATGAGAGCTAAACGCACTGGCCAAGGTCACGCAATTACTCATCCAGACATTAATGCGTCAGATTATGAAATCAAAGGACAAATTTTACACATGGTGACTAATCAATGCCAATTTAGTGGTGCGTCGAAGGAAGATCCAAATGAACATCTACGTACCTTTAATAGGATCTGCACACTATTTAAAATCCGAGAAGTGGAGGATGAACAGATATATCTCATGTTATTTCCCTGGACTTTAAAGGGAGAAGCCAAAGATTGGTTGGAATCGTTACCTGAAGGGGCGATTGATACATGGGATGTTTTAGTTGACAAATTTCTTAAACAATTCTTTCCTGCATCTAAAGCCGTAAGACTTCAAGCAGAAATTGTTAAGTTCACACAGAAACCAAATGAAACTCTATATGAGGCGTGGACAAGATATGGAAAGTTGTTAAGAGGATGTCCGCAACATGGTTTAGACACCTGTCAAATAGTACAAATATTCTACCAAGGATGCGACATCACTACAAGAAAAGACATAGATATAGCAGCTGGTGGTTCTATTATGAAGAAAACCGAA
Organism: Rutidosis leptorrhynchoides; assembly: GCF_046630445.1. Classification (NCBI taxonomy): domain Eukaryota; kingdom Viridiplantae; phylum Streptophyta; class Magnoliopsida; order Asterales; family Asteraceae; genus Rutidosis; species Rutidosis leptorrhynchoides. Next base: position 330,398,769 of record NC_092342.1, on the reverse strand, counting down.
ACTGATGCTTACAAAATTATTGATAACACTGCTTCCCACTCACATGAGTGGCACCAAGAAAAAGACATCATTAGATCATCTAAAGCAGCTAGAGCCGATTCTAGCCATGACTTAGATTCCATTTCCGCAAAGATAGATGCTGTGGAGAGACGAATGGAAAAGATGACTAAGGATATTCACTCAATACGAATTAGTTGTGAGCAGTGTGGAGGACCACATTTGACAAAAGATTGTCTCAGTATTGAATTAACAATGGAACAAAGAGAGAATATTTCATACATAAACCAAAGGCCTGGAAATAATTATCAGAATAATTATCAACCGCCAAGACCGATTTACAATCAAAACCAGAATTATAACCGAAATATTCCATACAACAACCAACAAGGTCCTAGCAATTAACAAGTATCCAATAATACTTACAACCAGCAAAGACCTAATTTTCAAAACAAACCACCACAACAAACCGATGATAAAAAGCCGAATTTAGAAGATATGATGACGAAGCTAGTTGAAACTCAAACACAGTTTTTCACATCTCAGAAACAAACTAATGAACAAAATGCTCAAGCATTTAGAAATCAACAAGCTTCTATTCAAAATCTGGAACAAGAAGTAAGTAACCTAGCAAGGTTAATAGGTGAAAGAAAACCGGGAAGTCTACCTAGTGATACAAACGCTAACCCCCGAAATGAAACAGCTAAAGCCATTACCACAAGAAGTGGTACAACACTTAAACCACCTGAAATACCTGTAACTTCTGATGAAACCATTCCTACTCCATAAGAACCACAACCTGATCAAGATAAGGAAAAAGAACCGGTAGTTGAAAAGATTAATGAAGATAACACAGTTAAGGATAAACCTTATGTTAAACCATACCAACCACCACTTCCTTACCCGAGTAAAATGAAGAAAGAAAAACTTGAAGCCGAGCAATCCAAATTCTTGGATATGTTTAAACAGATAAATGTAAATCTTCCTTTCATTGATGTGATTTTAGGAATGCCAAGATATGCTAAATTCTTGAAAGATCTAATCTCAAATAGAAAGAAAATGGAAGAACTCTCGGCTGTTACTATGAATGCTAATTGTTCAGCAGTGCTGTTGAATAAGATACCAGAAAAATTATCTGATCCAGGAAGTTTCACAATTCCATGTTTTCTGAGTAGTCTTAGTTCAATAGAAGCATTGGCAGACTTAGGTGCTAGTATAAATCTAATGCTGTATTCACTATACGCTAAACTAGACCTTGGAGAATTGAAACCAACCAGAATAAGCATACAACTAGCCGATAGATCAATAAAATATCCTAGAGGGATAATGGAGAACATGCTAGTTAAAGTTGGTACTTTAGTATTTCCAGTAGATTTTGTTGTTTTGGACATGGAAGAAGATTCTCAAGTTCCTCTCATATTAGGAAGACCATTCTTAAACAAGGCTAAAGCAATGATAGACGTGTTCGGTAAGAAATTGACCCTAAGTATAGAGGATGAGAGTGTTACCTTTTCAGTTGATAGAGCAATGCAACAACCACAATCTGCAGATGATACATGTTATTATATTCAAACTATAGATGCACATGCAGAATTATTAGAAGAATTTCCAGAATTACAAGGAACAGGAGAATGTTCTTTAGGAGAAGGTAATGAACCAATTAATGAAGCTGAAATGTTAGCTACACTTATAGCTAATGGATATGAACCAACAACAGAAGAAATTCAAATGCTAAAATAAGAAGACAGATATCGATATAAATCATCGATAGAAGAACCTCCGAAATTAGAGTTAAAGCCACTTCCAAACCATTTGGAATACGCTTATTTACATGGTGAATCTGAATTACCTGTAATAATATCGTCTTCTCTTACTGAAAATGAGAAATCACAACTCATTTCTGTGTTGAAAGCTCATAAACCAGCCATTGCATGGAAGATTCATGATATTAAAGGAATAAGTCCTTCGTATTGCACACATAAAATCCTTATGGAAGAAGGTCATAAAACGTATGTGCAACGCCAACGAAGACTAAATCCTAATATGCAAGATGTAGTTAAGAAAGAGATTATTAAACTGCTAGATGCAGGTTTGAAATATCCAATTTCTGATAGTCCATGGGTAAGCCCAGTTCAATGCGTACCTAAGAAGGGTGGCATGACTGTCATTACAAATGAGAAAAATGAGCTTATTCCTACTAGGACTGTAACAGGATGGCGTGTATGTATTGATTATAGAAAATTAAATGACGCCACCAGAAAAGATCACTTTCCCTTACCTTTCATAGATCAAATGTTGGAAAGATTAGCCGGAAATAGTTACTATTATTTTCTAGATGGATTTTCCGGATATTTTCAAATTCCAATAGCACCCGAGGACCAAGAGAAAACCACATTCACGTGCCCTTATGGTACTTTTGCTTACAAACGCATGCCATTTGGACTTTGCAACGCCCCTGCAACCTTTCAAAGGTGTATGATGGCGATTTTTCACGACATGATAGAAGAATGCATGGAAGTATTCATGGATGACTTTTCAGTCTTCGGTGATACATTTAAATCATGTCTAGTTAATCTGGAACGAATGCTAATTAGATGCGAAAAATCAAATCTAGTACTTAATTGGGAGAAATGCCATTTCATGGTTAAAGAAGGCATCGTTCTTGGACATAAAATTTCAAAAGAAGGAATTGAAGTGGATAGAGCTAAAGTAGATGTAATTGCTAAACTTCCACATCCCACCAATGTTAGAGGAGTTAGGAGTTTTCTAGGGCATGCCGGTTTTTACCGACGTTTCATAAAAGATTTTTCTAAAATTGCCACTCCTATGAATAAACTCCTAGAAAAAGATGCGCCATTCATCTTATCAGATGAGTGTATCAAATCTTTTAATATTCTTAAAGAGAAACTCACTAATGCGCCGATCATGATAACGCCAAATTGGAATCTACCATTTGAACTAATGTGCGATGCAAGTGATTTTGCAATGGGAGCCGTTTTAGGACAAAGGATTGAAAAACGATTTCAACCTATATATTATGCTAGTAAGACGTTACAAGGAGCACAAACAAACTATACAACTACTGAAAAAGAACTCCTTGCTATTGTCTTTGCTTTTGACAAATTTCGATCATATCTCGTTCTAGCAAAAACGGTGGTCTATACCGACCATTCTGCTCTTAGATACCTATTTTCAAAACAAGATGCTAAACCAAGATTAATCCGTTGGATCTTACTCTTACAAGAGTTTGATATTGAAATCCGAGATAAAAGAGGAGCAGAAAATCTCGCCGCTGATCATCTTTCTCGTCTTGAAAATCCCGAATTAGAAGTTCTAAATAAATCGGCCATACAAGACAACTTCCCTGATGAATATCTATTGAAGATAGATTATAAAGAAATCCCATGGTTTGCAGACTATGCAAACTACTTAGTTTGTGGATTCCTTGAAAAAGGATTATCGTACCAAAAACGAAAGAAATTCTTCAGTGATATAAAACACTATTTCTGGGAAGATCCACATTTGTTTAAAAGTTGTCCCGATGGAATAATACGCCGATGTGTATTTGGAGATGAAGCTAGTAAAATATTAAACCATTGTCACACAGGACCAACAGGAGGGCATTATGGGTCTCAACTAACAGCAAGAAAAGTTTATGAAGCTGGATTCTATTGGCCTACAATTTACAAAGACGCACACCTTCTTTGCAAATCTTGTGATGCATGTCAAAGGGCCGGAAAAATAAGTCAACGTGATGAAATGCCACAAAATGTCATCCAAGTATGTGAAGTATTTGACATTTGGGGTATTGACTTTATGGGTCCATTTCCAAAATCTCATAATAATTTATATATACTCGTAGCCATTGATTATGTATCTAAATGGGCGGAAGCACAAGCTCTCCCAACTAACGATGCACGAGTAGTAGTCAACTTTTTAAAACGTCTTTTTGCAAGGTTTGGAACACCGAAAGCTTTAATAAGTGATCGGGGTACTCATTTCTGTAATAATCAACTTGAGAAAGTTCTTAAAAGATATGGAGTAACTCATAAAATCTCCACCGCATATCATCCACAAACAAGTGGACAAGTTGAAAATACCAACCGAGCTTTAAAACGTATTCTAGAGAAAACCGTAGGATCAAATCCGAAGGAATGGTCCATTAAATTGGAGGATGCACTCTGGGCTTTTAGAACAGCCTACAAAACTCCAATTGGAACCACACCTTTTAGACTTGTTTATGGAAAAGCATGTCATCTTCCAGTAGAAATTGAACACAAAGCATTTTGGGCTTTGAAGACATGTAATCTTGATTTACATGAAGCCGGACGTCTACGATTAAGTCAACTAAACGAATTAGAAGAATTAAGACATGAAGCATACGAAAATTCGTTAATCTATAAAGAAAGAACGAAGAAATGGCATGATAAAAGAATCAGAAGTTCAAAAGAATTTAAAGAAGGAGACAGAGTTCTTCTTTTCAATTCACGATTCAAGCTATTTCCTGGAAAATTGAAATCAAGATGGTCTGGACCATTCATAGTCAAAAGAGTTTTCCCATACGGAACGATAGAATTAATAAATTCAAATGGGATTGAATTTAAAGTTAATGGTCACAGAGTTAAACATTACATACATGGTCCGATGGAAGTCGACAACGAAGTTAATCACAATTTCGACAACACAGCTAATTAAGTGTGGGGAGAATCAAGTCTTTAAAGGATAATATGTATTTCTGTTAGAGTTAGATTGTCTGTTTTCGTGTAGTTCTCGAAAATGGAACCCGAATGGTCTTTCCCTAGCAGACCCTAAAGAACTAGTCTTCTCCCCCCCATTCTGAATTTTTATTTTTTTTAGGAAATGAAGACTGCCTGTGAACTAAACCATGGTCTAATGCTACACGCTTTGATCACTAAACGTAATAATGACATACTACCGAGTGAATTAGTATCAGTAATCAGAGAAAGAATGGACGGAGTTAGAAAAGAATCCAGATGCGAAGATAATAAATTACAATTTGGTAAAGAAAAATCAAAATCCGCAGCGAAAAGAAGAGCACGACACCTAGAACGATGTCATAAATGCGGAAAATGGTCACATGGAGGTAAATGTTCAAATAATCAAACCTATTCAAATACCGAATTTGTTACTTTATGCAGAGACGGACCGTTCATATGTTTAGAAGAAAAGATACTGAATGCTCGAGGTTACGCCTATGTAGCCATGGAAAATCAATTAAACCGACTATCTTATGAATGGGATAGATCATATAACTAAGAAATCTATTCCACAGGTATGTCTGTACAGTTTTTATTTTTATTTTTATTTTTAACCTTTTGATAATAAACGCTAATTTGTTCGCTAAAAAGTATTAAATTGGTATTGAATAAAATTAGGTTTGGCGACCGAAATTATTGATATCATTCAAAAATTTATTACATCACTGCGAAATTTAACGTTTATTCTTAAGGTATAAATATCTTTAAACAATCAACCCAAAATATTTCAAAAATTCGTCATGAGTTAAATTAGGTCTTGGAACCGAAATTACTTTACCGAAAAGAGGGGCGCATATTTTTGATAATATTTGATTGATTAAAGTGGGATAAAAAGACAAAAAGATTTTTAAATTTATTTTTACCATGTTTTTAAAATTAATATTTAAATCTTAAATTAATATTGTAAACTTTGTAAAAACAATATTTTTAAAATTATAATTATTTGATTTTTTAAATTAAGTTTGGTGTGAACTTTTAATTTTTAAAATATAAATTCTCAATTTTATGCATTTTAAATTTTAAGTTTGGTGTGAATTTTTAATATTAATTTTGAATTTTATATTTAAGTTGTGTGAATTTAAAAACAAAAATTTACTTTATCTCATTAAGTTAAGAATATGATTTTTAAAATTCGTCGTAAGTTGAAGACTAGGTCTTTGAACCGAAATTGCTTTACCCGAGGGAGGGACGAGAACTTTTATTATCATTATTTTTAATCTTATTGAATTAGAGTATGCCAAAAACATTGAAAAAACCCAAAAATCTTAGCTTTTAAAACAATCGCTACAAAAAGACAAATTTTAAAATTTTGTCGAAGGACGGACTAGGACATCGATCCGAAACGACCTCGTCCTAAATAACAAGGGAAACAAAATTTTAAAATTAATTACTTAATTGTTTTAATAAGTTAATGATTAAAAAAAAAAAAAAAAAAAAAAAAAACACCAAACTCCGCGACTCGCGGAGTTTGGAGCCTAAATCTCCGCGACTCGCGGAGGGGCCGGATTACAGAAAAAAAATAAAAAGAGCTGAACGACCTGTTTCAGTCCCCAACCCAAAACTCAAAAAAAACTGCTGCGAAAATAGCTCCGAAAATACACCCAAAAACACCACAAAAATCCCAATTTTTAACCGTTAATCACCAAATTTTTTGCTAAAATCATGTTGAGAAGGATGCTATCTAAGAATTACTCAAGAAAAACGGTAAATTTCTACACCTAAACACCATTTAATCCGAAATTTGATGTTCTTGAGCAAATTTTTCCCCAATTTGATTTTGATGCTTTTTAGTGTAATTAAGCTTAAATTGTTTATGTATTATGCTTGTATAACCTAGATTGATGCTGTTTAACATGATTAGAAGCCTTAAACTTCAAATTTTGAATAATCTAGGGTTTGTGTTCTTGAGCAAATTTGGGGCTTTTTGATATAAACAGGTTATGGCCGATTTTTGTCATGAATTGTTGCTAAATTAAGTAGTGTAACATGTTTAGGTAGTTAAATGATCCAAACTTTGAGCCTAAACATGATTTTGAGAATTAAAGTGGACTTTTTCAAGTCTAAAATTCATGAACTTGATTTTTGAAAGATAATGCCATTTGAGACTTGTTTAATTGCTAGTAATGATTATTTTGACATGTTATTTGAGTTGAATGCTTATGAACTTGGCGAAAATTTTCGTATATGCTTATTTGAAAAAGTGTAGATTTGATAAAAATGTGAAAATGAGCTTAAGTTTGATATAAATTGATAATGTCATTGTAATTATTTTGATTGATGATTTTGCTGACACTAATGCATATTTGGATCCACAAAAATTGTGTTTGATGTGTTTTGCAGAATGAAAGGGGTGAATCTTCATCCCAAGCCCGCAATGCTCCTGCTGAGAATTTGGAACAACAAGAGGTGGATAACTACTACAAGCAGTATATACCTCATCCAGTCATGACCTTTTCTGATATGCACTTGGAAGAGTTGCACCCGAACCTGAGATTTGACAGACTTTGGATAGATTATCCAAAATATCAACGGGATTTGCATACTCTTCATTCCAAGGTTGTTGAGGTACCGAGGATCATAGAATGGGGACCCTTAGAAGCTGTAGAATTGGCCGGGCCAATTAGGGAATTACTTGTACAGAGGTATGGTAATTCTTCTTTTAATGACTGGGTATGTTTATTCACCATACGTAGACCTGTATATAAAGTATGGTGTGAAGAATTATTATGTAGTATAGAGTTGAATGATCGGGTAGCTAGTTTAACCGATCGTTCTTTTATTAGATTTTTGTTAGGCGGTTCGATGCGCCACATGTCTTTACTGGACATGGCTCAGGCTTTACGTATATATACGCCTGAGGAGTTAGCGTCTGCCGATTGTAGAGGATTGATACTAAACGGTAGAAAGATAGATGAAAATTTTGATACACACGGTGTGTGGAGTCAAATGACAAGCCATCACCGTTTCAAAGGGGGAAATTACTCTTATTTGGATATAGATAGAGCCGAATTAAGAGTGATACATAGGTTTTTAGCTAATTCGATTACACAAAGGGGTAAAAACAAGGAAAAAGTAAATGAACAGGATTTGTTTTACCATATGTGTATTCGAGACCCACAAAGCGCTGTAAGTATACCATATTGTGTGGGTTATTATTTATCAGCTATGGTTCGGGGGATGCGACCACATAGCATAATAGGAGGTGGTATTTTTATTACTTTGATTGGTGAATATCTCGGTGTGGATGTAAGTCGGGGGGGATTATTACTAGAAGAGTCGGAACCCCGCGATACTATAGGTTTAAATGTATACCATGGTGCGAAAGTTTTGAAGAGGCGAAATAACGCCGCAGTACGATACCATGGTAGACATCCACAGGTGGAGAGAAACCAGCAGCAAGGTAATGTAGGAGGGGGGAATGAGATGCAAGAAATGCATAGGTTTATAGCTTCTCAGGAATACGAAAATGCTAGACAGAGAGCATTTGAAGATTGGCAAGTTCATCAGAACCAAATCATAGCTCATTGCCAACATATAGGTAGAAACTATATTCCTACACCGAAACCCATCTTCCCTCCTTGGTCTATAGAGATGCAGCCACCATATCCTACGTATGACCCTGCCGAAGCATTCTATAGCACTTACGGTTATGCCTGGAACCCCTATTGGTACCAATATCATCCTTAGTTTACTTATTTTTTTTATTTTGTAATTTGTAATTATTGATACGTTTAATACTTTTGTTAATATTGTAATCATTTTTATAATTGTCTAACTTTTATTCTTAGATTTTAATAATTTTTGAATGTGGGGTAATATACCAAACTTCAAAAATATGTATATATGTTTGCAGTTTATCTTATGTACACAACAGGGTAAAACAACGCATTTTCAAAGACTGGCATTAAGTTCAGCAAAAGCAACTAATTTTGACGACAAGATGCAAAATATATGTGAAATAACAACAAGACGGAATGAACAAATGATGTGCACCATTTATCATTCAGCAAACAAACGCCAATATATTTTGAAACTTTGGTAAAAATTTAATCATTTTCACACAAATCACCCTCAATAATTTAAATTATTACTGATTTCTTGCAAATGAGGGCATTGCAAGATCTTAAGTGTGGGAAGGGGTTAAATTCTTTCGGATTTTAAAATTTTTTACTTTATACACTTGGTTACCTTTAAAAATACTAGTAAAGCAGTAGTTGTATTAGAATCTAGTGCTCTCTGATAAAAAAAGAACAGCCCTAGTCTTATATACTGACTACCCAATTCTAGTAAAATTTTTCAAAATTTTCAATTAAATGAATTCAAAATCATGTTTATACATATTTATGAACGATAAAACTAGGTTTTAACACCGAAATTATTGTTACCTCAGAAAGGACATAAATTAAGAAACAAACTAAAATGTCAAAATTCATTTAAAATGGAATAGAGGACGATAAAAAGAAAAATAAAAAGCCAAGTGTGGGAAAATTTACCAAGTTATTTTAAACATATGTCACATATATCTGTAACAAATAACTGAAAATACTTTTGCTTTGGACTAAACTAAACTGTTTTACCCGATGAAAGAAAAGAAGAGATGGATCTACACGATGAATCAATTCCATCATTAAAAGGAAGTAAAGTCTTCCGAAAAAGACACGCGCTTCTTGATTTAGGTCATGAAGTTGTCGTCCAGACCAGCTGTAGGTTGACGAAAAATCTAGAAAAGTCATCACTAAAATCAGCAGGAAATCCACGGACCTCAGCATTAAACAGGGTCGCCAAGTGGTCAGATTTATCCTAACCATGAGAAGGATTTATCTCGTACAATGGGGGGGCACCATGCAAATTAGCTGGATAAGACTAATGAATCAGATCCCCAGAAAGGATAATCTCCTTAAAGATTAAAAATCAGCTTTTAAGCCTGATATTACTCAATCCTTGAGATTGACTTTAAAGATTGAGAATTACAAACTCATGGAATTCAATGATATCTAAACTCGAGCTTGAACGAGAAAATATTTTGATCAAAAATACAAACCGATTTGTTTTCTGAAAACCCATTTTCAATGCGTTCATTACCATTGAACGTAAAATCCTAGGAATTCACCTGGAATTCATTAGGTCACCTGAACTAAATCGGGTGTCAACCGTAAGAACGGTGGTTGCATAGTGGTCAAAGACAGGACCTTGTGCCAGACCGAAAAATTATAAGGGTGAGCTTTACTATTGCTCCTACCAAGGATAGTAATTGCGTCCGACACGTTATAGACCATAATCAAAAGCATGTCACGGGACATTGCCTTAACAGTTTCTTGTTCAACGCTTTCCTTTACAACCAGACGGTAGTTTGCCGAAAGGTAATATACGGAACAAGTAAACTGGACGTGTTGCTTTCCAAATACAAGGTTAGCAAGTGGGTGACACAAAACAGCAAGTTTTGAGCTAAAATTTTCAATTCTGAACCCCACCAAACCCACAAAAATATTTTGCAAACACCGGTAAAGGGTTATCCCGGAAAACTTATCTAGGGTAAAAACTAGATTTAATTTTCAAAAGATCAAATGTTTTCATAAAGATCCAATTTCCTTAATGGATCTAAATTTTTATAGTAATGTGGGACTGTAAACCATATCGTTACTACCATTGTTTATACCGCCGTATAGAAATCACTGATGTACAAAGAGTGAAGAATAAAGAAGTGATTCTAGTATTTCAAGACAATATTGCTTGAGGACAAGCAACACTCAAGTGTGGGAATATTTGATAATGCTAAAAACGAACATATATTTCATAGCATTATTCCTCAAGAAAGACAAGCTTTTAGTTGCAATTGTTCTATTTACAAGTGATATTCGTTTAAATAATAAAAGGTGAAGACAAAAGACAGATTTGACGAATTGAAGACGCAAACGACCAAAAAGCTCAAAAGTACAAAAGACAATCAAAAAGGTTCCAATTATTGATAAGAAACGTCTCGAAATTACAAGAGTACAAGATTCAAAACGCAAAGTACAAAATATAAAATTGTACGCAAGGATGTTCGAAAATCCGGAACCGGGATCAGAGTCAACTCTCAACGCTCGACGCAACGGACTAAAAATTACAAGTCTACTATGCACAAGAATATAATATAATATATAAATAATTATATTAATTATTTATATTTTATATTTATATATAAAATCCGTCGGCAAGAAAGACTCCAAAAGATGTGAGCTGTAATTTCAATCTCCGCGACTCGCGGAGTTTGAAGGCCAAAAGGGCCGCGAGTCGCGGAGCCCCAATTTCAGAAACTTCCTATAAAAGCAAACGAATTCTGATCAAAAAAACCACAAAATATATCCATCTCTCTATCTATATCGTATATATTTATATATTTTAATTTTAATTTTAATTTTAATTATAATTCTAATAATAAGGGTATGTTAGCGAATGTTGTAAGGGTGTAAGTCGAAATTCTGTCCGTGTAACGCTACGCTATTTTTAATCATTGTAAGTTATTTTCAACCTTTTTATATTAATGTCTCGTAGCTAAGTTATTATTATGCTTATTTAAAACGAAGTAATCATGATGTTGGGCTAATTACTAAAATTGGGTAATTGGGCTTTGTACCATAATTGGGGTTTGGACAAAAGAACGACACTTGTGGAAATTAGACTATGGGCTATTAATGGGCTTTATATTTGTTTAACTAAATGAAAGTTTGTTAATGTTAATATAAAGATTTATAATTGGGCGTCCCTATAAATTACCATATACACTCGATCGGACACGATGGGCGGGGTATTTATATGTACGAATAATCGTTCATTTAACCGGACACGGGAATGGATTAATAGCCACTAGAATAATTAAAACAGGGGTGAAATTACATTCAAGGGTAATTGGTGTAATTGCTAACAAAGTAGTAAAACCTTGGTTTACACGCAGTTGATAACCTGGTGTATTCATTAAACAAAATATTAAAACCTTGTTACAATTCGAATCCCCAATTAGTTGGAATATTTAACTTCGGGTATAAGGATAATTTGACGAGGACACTCGCACTTTATATTTATGACTGATGGACTGTTATGGACAAATACCAGACGGACATATTAAATAATCCAGGACAAAGGACAATTAACCCATGGGCATAAAACTAAAATCAACACGTCAAACATCATGATTACGGAAGTTTAAATAAGCATAATTCTTTTATTTCATATTTAATTTCTTTTATTTTATATTTAATTGCACTTCTAATTATCGCATTTTTATTGTTATTTTATTTTATCGCACTTTTAATTATCGTACTTTTTAATTATCGCAATTTTATTTTATCGCACTTTTATTATTCGCAATTTCATTATCGTTATTTACTTTACGCTTTAAATTAAGTCTTTTATTTATTTAATATTTTACATTAGGTTTTAACTGCGACTAAAGTTTTAAAATCGACAAACCGGTCATTAAACGGTAAAAACCCCCCTTTATAATAATAATATTACTTATATATATGTTTGTATTTTTATAAAAGTAAACTAATATAGCGTTACGCTTTGTTTAAAGATTTCCCTGTGGAACGAACCGGACTTACTAAAAACTACACTACTGTACGATTAGGTACACTGCCTATAAGTGTTGTAGCAAGGTTTAAGTATATCCATTCTATAAATAAATAAATATCTTGTGTAAAATTGTATCGTATTTAATAGTTTTTCCTAGTAAAATATAAACTATTTTGTATACACCTCGTACAACATCAGGTCGTAAGAACCATGTTGTAGGATTAGTGATGCGATAGTCGTGCTTCGCTCACATGTTGTTACGGGTGTGACGATTGTCGATTTTGGTACACCTTTGGATTAGCGTTACCATAGTCGTTTTGGGCGCTATCGATTTTAACCGTTTGTTATGATGTTACGGTAGTTGCGTATGGGTCGTATTCCACACTACAAGGGATGTTTAGCGATTGGTGTTATCCGTAAGGATTCGTTTGGTTCGGTCTCCATCGTTTCATGTTGTTGACCTTAGGTTGACTTGGTTGCTTTTAGCATTGTACTCGGTAAGGGTACGCTAGGGGATTGATATCTCGGTTCGAGATTGGTTGAGTTCTTCCCGAAGTGAGAGATAGAGTAAGGTTTTAGCGCTCGGATTGTGATTTGATAAATCGCGGGTGACGATTTAGTTGTTAAAGGATGATTCATTGGGAAGAATTGTCTAGGAAAGTCGGATAGGGACTTATGTTCGAGGACCGTTGGGTGTGGTCCGTTCGGTTAAATGACGAAGATCACGAGGACGTGATCGATTCTAAGTGGGGGAGAGTTGTAACACCCTATTTCTGTTTATGCCTTTTCAGTGTTTGGGACGCCGTCCAGAATGGGGGACGTCATCCAGCAGTGAAGAACTGGACGCCGTACAGAATGTTGGACGCCGTCCAACTTGTCTGTCGGGCCAGCTGTTTTACTTTGAGATATTTAGAGGGGCAAAATGGTATTTTCACATGTGGAACGAGTTAAGGCCACAAGATCAGTGCAAGGAGCCTCATTTGCTCCACTAACATCCACACAAACCCTCTCATCTTGTTCTAGTGAGAGAGTAAGAGTTTAGAGAGAGAGAGAGGGGGTTGATTTGGAGAAGAAGGAGTCGGATTCTCGCCAAAGCTCGGGTTCTAAAGTTGTTCATCTCGCTCCTAGCTACGTTGTGGTTGTATTGGTAAGCTCAAACTCCGAATTTCATTTGTTAGATTTGATATTCAAGTTAGGGTTTTGAGCTAGTTTGTTGTTAAACCCTTTTAGATGATGAAATGGGTTTATGGTGACTAGTTATTCTTGTCACTTGGCGGGTTTTGGGTTGGTTGATGTTTTGGCCTTGATTAGGCTTTAATCTCGAGTTTAATCACTAGGTTTAGTGATTATGGAAGTGTTGGAACACTTTTGGGTGTGTTTTGTTGACCAATCTTGAAATGGGTCAAATTAGGGTTTTGGTGTCAAAATGGGTGAGACATGTGTTTAACACTTGTGTTCGGGTTTAATCGGCGTGTTAGGACCATTTTTACTCGTGTTAGTGAATATTGGTTAGTTTGGGCGCGGTTTTTGCTTGGAAGTGCATTTGGGTTGAAAGTGCACTGGTTGTCAATTCGGGTTGATTTGTATATCCACCCTAATTGTGTTGTTATGTGATAAATGAAATAGGTACTTTCCATTGGCGATTTCGGATTTCTCGATTGCATTCATCAAGGCGATAAGGTGAGTGTTAATATCCTATGTGCATATGTATGTGTAGGATGGGTGCGGGTCGGGTGAAGTGGTTCTCGGTTATAGAGCCCGCTTCACATATAGGTGGATTTGATGGACTTGTGTATAGGTCCAAATGGCACGGTTGTGCGTTTTGGTTGACCACCTTTGGCGAAGTACACATCTTGTGTGTACATTATCACACGTGGTTGTGATGTGGATGATATAACCCCAATGGCGAAGGGTTTTGGATTTGGAGTAGTGAATCGCGTGTGGTTTCGGATTCACGATGATGCGTGTAGTTTCGGTCGACTTATTGAATTGTGAAGTGAATCTCGTGTAGTTCGGATTCACGATGACGCGTGTAGTTCGGTCATCTTATTGAGGTAGTAATCTCGTGTAGTTCGGATTCACTAAGGCTCGTGTAGTTCGGCCAACCTCGATGTTGTCTTGTTGAAGATAGTAATCTCGTGTAGTTTCGGATTACTAAGGCTCGTGTAGTTCGTCCAATCTTCATTGTGGTGTTTGGTATTTTGGTAATGGGTTAAGGGGTTAACCTTATTCGTTTATATATTGTTATATATATATATATATATATATATATATATATATATATATATATATATATATATATATATATATATTGTTGTATTGTCGTGATGTAGCTAACCCTCCGGGTGTAGCTTCTTGGCGTTGTTCACATCGCCGTTGGTGAACTTATGTTTGTTGATGCATATTTAGCTTGTTGCTTAGTGATTGTACGGTATGCTTAGACTAGCTTGCCTTTATGCTTGGATGCTCCGGTATGCTGTATTTGATTATTTGTGTGGCGTGTCCATTTTATACATATATATGTATGTAGCATATTTTCACTCACTAAGCGTTAGCTTACCCTCTCGTTGTTTACATTTTTATAGATTGCGTGGATGCGGTGGCTCGGGTAAGCGTGGGGACTAGTGAGCTTGCGTAGATTGCTTTAGAAGACTTGCCTTTGGTTCGATTAGGATTGGGTAGCGTATCCCCAATTCCATGCTCGGTCTATGTTTGTATAAACTAAATTGGGTCGAAATGGTCACCTTGTGGTAAATTGGGTCGATGTGGGCCCGGTGTTGTAAAACTCGGTTTTATTATGGAAACCTCTTAATTTTAATTATTATAACATATTGTGAAAGTGTTTTGGTTTGAAAGTGTCGGGAAGCGGGTTTTTCGCCCGCGTGTATAAGAAAAACTGATCAGAACTTTTTAGTGAATTTGGACGCCGTCCCAGATGGCTGGACACCGTCCAGTCCTTCAGAGCTGGATGCCGTCCAGATGAACTGTCCCAGAAATTTTTTTTATGGCACGTTTTTGGAAGGATTAACGGGTTGGGTCGTTACAAATATGCCCTTTTTAGCTTGGTAGCCTAAGAATTAGGGAACTGGCCCCTAATTGACGCGAATCCTAAAGGTAGATCTACGGGAACTAACAACCCCCTTTCTGGAATTTGGAATGCTTTAGTACTTCGAGTTTATCATGTCCGATGGGTGTCCCGGAATGATGGGGATATTCTATATGCATCTTGTTAATGTCGGTTACCAGGTATCTAACGACCCGTCCTAATCCATTAGGACGAAAATATTACATTTGGTTACATCGCGAGGTACTTGACCTCTATATGATACAATTTTTCAAACATTGCATTCGTTTTTAAAAGACAAACTTTCATTACATCGAAATTGACGGCATGCATACCATTTCATAATGTGACGATCGCTCCAAATCCATATGGACGAACACGTCATTCATCAATTTCATTGCGAGGTATTTGACCTCTATATAATACGTTTTGTAAATATTGCATTCTTTTGAAAAGGCACACCATAAATGAATATTTAAATCAAAGGTTTTCGACATCTGATGATTTCTACATATAGACAATCACCGTAATATAATAGTTTGCAATAGTACTTCCGTTGACAATGCAGTCAAAATAAGATACATGGTGATGATTTGGTGAATGCAATGTTTCCTTGAAAAATATGCCCTGTAAGACTCCATGCACATAGCTTGTCTTACATATAAGCAAACAGCGAAAGACTTCTAGGGAACCTGAGAATAAACATGCTAACAAGTGTCAACACAAAGGTTGGTGAGTTCATAGTTTTAATGTTTTGCATAATCTGTACATAAAGGTGGATCACAAGATTTCAGTTGTTTCATCCATAAACGTTTATCAAAATATTCTACGAAATTGAGCACCCTGGTAACTAAACTTAACCTATATATAATTTGTACCCTTTATATAATCATCTTAATAATACACGCAAACCAACGTGTACGCTTCTCAAATAGCATACGTCCATTAAAAGGCTAGTGCTCTAGCTCGGACGGGGATATCAAGCCCTATGGATCCATATACTACTACTCGCGCCCACCAGTTCTTATAACTGGCAGTTACTAGTTACCAAAGCTAAGGAATTTTCGGTTCAAACTCAGTGTAGAATTAAGTATGTACTTGTATCCATTGCGTTTAAAATAAATTGCATGTATTCTCAGCCCAAAATATTTAAAGCATTTAAAAAGGGATCTATAAACTCACCTTAGCAGCACATAAAGTCGTTCACCGAAATGTGACCGAAACTTGGAATACCAAATAACCGTAGATCTCAACCTAGAGAACATATGTTGGTCAATAATTGTCTATCAAGCTAGGTCAGGTCATAGTGTATCACAATCCTAATGCTCGAGATCGACATAAAAAAGTTATCAAAAGTCATTTCAAAAAGTCAATCTGACTCAATACAATAGTTGAATGATCATGGCAATCGAAACATTTTAACATTTCACATAGTTTCCTAATTTTTGTAAAATTAAACTATAGTTTTTATAAGGCTTTAAAATATGATAAAACAATCAATTTTAACAATTGTTCAACAAAACGAGACGTGCCTTATATAAGAATTCATTTACTCCACTGGTAATATTTAAAAATTCAATTTATCAATCTTATAAACAAGTTGTTTAAATATTAATTGCAGATTCAAAAGCAATTTCAATTAACGTCAATCATAATTCAGTTGATCATATCTTTTAATTCATTCATCGAAATCATATGATATCTAAATGAAACATTATTGATTTTTCGCCAGCTTTCCAAAAACATGCATATCATATACCTTTTATTAGTAATATATGTATTTAATTCGTGATTCATCATAAACTGTTTAACGATGAAATTTAGCATACTAGCATGCATAAACATATATACTCGAGCACTAGACATGGGTACACTATTAATATATAAAAGATAAGATATGAATGCTCACGTATCAATATTGTGATTCAATATTGTAGGAAAGTACGTAGACGCAACGGAGATGATAAACACTAGGTTTGACTTGTGAATAATACCCATGAACATTACCCATAATCTCTATAGCTATAACCCATAATTTCCTTAGCTCTATCCCGCTCGAAAAGCTTGTTTTGAAAATAACTTGCTCATGACCTCATCGTAGTATTTTATGTATAATAATACTAATAATAATACTCCTAATTATAAGATTAATAATAATATTAATCTTAATAATAATAATAATAATAATAATAATAATAATAATAATAATAATAATAATAATAATAATAAATATAGAGAGCAGAGATTGAGATATATGTGTGTGTGTGTCGAACAAACTGGCCAATTTATAGAATATTTCTGAATCCTGACTGCCACGCGATCGCATGGGTTTTATGCCTATTTCTCATGCGATCGCATGGCCCCAAAATCCAGCTCACAATTTTTTTGTTGTTTTGTTTGTCGA
Source organism: Rutidosis leptorrhynchoides (assembly GCF_046630445.1). NCBI lineage: Eukaryota > Viridiplantae > Streptophyta > Magnoliopsida > Asterales > Asteraceae > Rutidosis > Rutidosis leptorrhynchoides. Next base: position 330,380,972 of record NC_092342.1, on the reverse strand, counting down.
CATATTTTTATAATATATATATATATATATATATATATATATATATATATATATATATATATATATATATATATATATATAATATATAATTTATATTAATTAATTATATATTATATTATATTCACGTGCATAGTTGACTTTTAATTTTTGGTCTGATGACTCGTACGTTTACGCTCGACTAATGTCTCAGTTCCGGTTTCTCGAATGCATTTTCGTATGCTTAGAAAACTTGTACTTTACGTTTCGTGAGTCGTACCTTTGTCAAAATATAATCTTAAATTATCAATAAACTATATTACTCAAAGTATAACTTATACATTTGAGTAATTTGGTCATTTGCTTCTATAAATCAACTCCTCGTTGTTTATTAAAATATATTTAATAATATCGAAACGTTTTATATCTAATTCAATTCTATGCATTATCACATTGTAAAATATATATTTTCGTTTAGAAAAATATAAATTTGTATATAATATTTATTTATCAAACGGAACAATAAATGGGTGTTACTATTGTTTACAAAAATAATTTCTAACCTTAATATATATACAATATATATAAATACTTTTTCTATACACGTTGCAAGTTATTTATATATCAAATACAGTCAAACAGGAAAGATTTCTTAAATTAAGGTGGACTTCTCAACAAAGACTTATCACAATACTTACGGGATTTATAATTGTTGAAATATTTACTAATCCAATCGTTGGTATTATCTTCTAATTCCGTAGATGAATATATTAAGCATATATTGAGACAAATACGTTTAATCTAAAATATTATACATTTAATACTTTGTTAACGTTTTCAAGTTATAATATTTATATATATATATATATATATATATATATATATATATATATATATATATATATATATATATATATATATATATATATATATATATATATATATATATATATATATTCGTTCATGAATCGTCGAGCATAGTCAAAAGGTAATTGAATGTATGAACATAGTTCCAAAATTTTCGAGACTTAACATTACAAACTTTGCTTATCGTGTCGGAATCATATAAAGATTAAGTTTAAATTTGGTCGAAAATTTTCGGGTTGTCACAGTACCTACCCGTTAAAGAAATTTCGTCCCGAAATTTGATTGGGATGGTCATGGCTGACAATAAGTATGTTTTTTTTTATGACGCATACGAGCTGAAAATTAGAGTTTTATCATCATCGAGTAATATAGATAAAGAATTTGATTTTGTGAAGAGTACGAGTGAGGCTATCACAAAAGAGTGAAATGAATAAATGTAGATTCGTCATATCTTTTGACGTAGATAGGATTGATTTCCGGATTTCAAGGGATTTAGAGAAAATTTTCGTAATAAGATTTGATTCTTCAATAATTAAGGAAATTAGGATCTTCTTTGATTAAATGCGATAACCTGTTTTGATTGCTCTGTCGGATATGTCACTATAAATCCATTCTCTTCGTTTTCTTATTTCCACAACTCACACCCTCTATTCTTTCTCCTTTAATTCATACTTTGAATCATTCGTCAATATGCTACATCCAGTTCTGATCCTTGATATACTCCTAACTTTCATATCTGTCATTCTTCTCTTTCATCTACCACCGGGAGATTTTATTTATTTTTATTATTACCTTGGGGTTATAGTAATTTTAATTCTCCCGTGCCTTTACGTGGCAATACGTATTGATATGCACGGTTTATAATTTATGTGTTGTTGTCGAGCTTTATACTTTCTTTTATATCCAAGAGTTTCATACTTTTGTCTCCTCTTCCCGACTTCAAGTCAAGCGAATAATGGTCCAGAATTCGTAGGTATAGATTTTGAAATGAACATAGTTAATGTTCTAAGAAGGAAATTGTAATGGCACGATTTTGATTTGTCAAATTACCAAAATATCCGGAAAAGACCGAATCATCAAGAAAATATTTTCTTGATATTCTTAGAGGTTAAATAGAATACCAGAGTCATGTAACATGGCACATGATGATGGTATGGTCTGTGAATTGTCATGTTCCATTTAGAAACTCAGCATGACTTACTGTAATATAATTACGTTGATCAAGTGTCATTATATTATACTAACTCATGCTTCAATTCCCAACACTACTTCAAAAACATTCATATTTTAAACTTGAAGGTTTCAGAATTTAGAAACTAAAATAGTTTCTTTTATGATATAATACAGATGGTGCAAAGAGATAAATTATTTCAGATAAGAATAATTATGGAAATATCTTCAGAAATATGGAGGATATTTATAATGAAATATACGATGATATCTTAAAATTTCTAATATCAGAGGATGATGAAGAATATTGTCCGCAAGGGTTTAGAGTCAGGAGCAAGGTATTCGTTAATGACTTTAGCAGATACTAAATCATTTGGATTCTTTGAAGGCAGGTTTAGTCTTTGTGATTTGTTCACAGCCTCCTTCATACTTTGCTCAATTCGTTTTTCAGTTCCAAACCTTCTCTTTTTCTGAGCTTTGCCAACACACTATTCTTTATCATCAAACTTTTTACTGTTAAGGTCATTTACAGTTTTTGCTGCTTTATCAGCATCTTTCGAAATTTCGAGAACTAGTTCGCAGTTTAGGGTGTTTTTCAGAAACTTCACATTCAAAGTACGTAAGTATAGGAGATAGATGTTATATGTACACATATAACTGTTGGAGTAGACATTCTGCGAGATTTCAAAATACTGATTGCTGATTCCCAGTAATTGGCAAGATAATTCTTGTTATAAGATGCAGATGAGTAAATGATGGGGTTTCGATAAATATAATGATTTTTCGGAAAGTCAAAGATCAGTGAAGTTGTTGGTAAGTTTATTTGTGGTGGAACATAAACGGTTCCCCGGTAGCGATGACGAAAGGGGCAACGTATATATCAAAGTTATAATAAGGCTGTTTAGACTGAAGAATTGAAGTTGACTTGCTGGAGCTGTGACAAAACTGACTACTTTGTAAAGGGATTGCAAAATTTTTTTATTTTTTTTTAGCTAATAAATGCCAAAGGGTCTAACACGGATACTTGTTAAACTATGACTTTGGTTTCAAGAGTTTTTTAGGTACAAAACTGTGGGTAACATGTGGTTGGATTATCATATCGATTGTTCATTATTTGAAGTGTCTTCGGGAATTTCGAAGGGTTTGAACACCGATCCTAATCGTTAATATACATATGATGTTCTAGCACAGTTTTGAAATCAAAATACACCTTTGAAAGATGTAGAAATCTAAGAGTGATGATATCGGTTATATCTCGCCTTGGATTCTGATATGTTAAAATCAGAATATGTAATTGAATTTGAATGAGTATGGTTGTTTTGATTTCTATAAAAGATTATATCGCGTTGTGAAAGTAGTGAGTATAGTTGATGATTTGTTGAATCATAATTGAAGAATGTAACATATTAATTGTGAATTTATATATAACTTTCGGGTATTACCTACCCGTTAAAATATTCTCCCATTAACAGTTTATACAAAAGAATTTTTAATTACAATCTTTATGAAAATATACCTACATATATATTTTCTTTAGATGTAATCATGGATTTAATAATATTAATCTCATCTGGTTTTTGATTAGGACTAGAATATATAATCTCTAAAACTTTAGATATTACATAATCATCGTAGAATATTTCTTCAATGAAGTTATGAATTGATACTTCATCGTTTGTTGTTGGTATTCCTTGGTATCTATGGTGCGTATGACGTTGATGCTTGAGGTACAGATTGTGATGTTGAGGTGTGGGATGCGGATGTTGTTGGTGGTGGTGGTGATGGTACTGTTGGTGTTGCTGATGGTGGTACTGTTGCTGCCGGTGCTGCTGCTGGTGCTTGTAACCTTTGCACCATATTCTCCAAAGCCACTACCCGAGCGTGAAGCTCGTTGACTTCTTCTATTACACCGGGATGATTGTCGGTTCGGACGAGCAGATGAATAAGATCTAGAATTTGAGATAGTATATAATCATGACGAGATACTCTGGAAATGAGAGAGAAAATGGTGTTTCAGATAGGTTCACCGGTAAGTGCTTCAGGTTCATCGCCAGGAGGGCAATGTGGTGGATGGAAAGGATCACCTTCTTCCTGTCTCCAATGATTTAGTAGGCTACGAACCCATCCCCAATTCATCCAGAATAGGTGATGGCTGATTGGTTGATCCATTCCGGTTACACTGTCTTCGGAGTTCAGGTGAATATCCATATCGGAATAGCTGTCGGAGTTTAAGGAATTTGAACTAGATACGGGATCCATCTTGTATAATCAAGGAAATGATTTTTTTGATATGAGATAGATTATAGGATTTAGTTTGGTATTCTCCGATGCATAATTTACATATGTATATATAGTACCAAAATCCCATAAGTTACGAAGAAATTTTCGAAAAGTGTAGGACAAAGTTTACTGTAATAGATATGCTTAAGATATGAAATTTGTCTATACACTATTTATGCAATAAATGCAGGAAAATGTGTCTAAACTTAAGAATGATAAGCATGTAATTTCTAACAAGAAATGATAAGCAAAACTTGGTAAAAACAGATACGGTCATAGTCCAGACTCACTAATGCATCCTAACAATTACCAGTTAAACACACTAATGCAAATTCTGGTTCCCTATGACCTCAAGCTCTGATACCAACTGTAACGATCGCTCCAAATCCATATGGACGAACACGTCATTCATCGATTTCATTGCGAGGTATTTGACATCTATATGATACGTTTTGTAAATATTGCATTCTTTTGAAAAGGCACACCATAAATGAATATTTAAATCAAAGGTTTTCGACATCTGATGATTTCTACATATAGACAATCACCGTAATATAATAGTTTACAATAGTACTTCAATTGACAATGCAGTCAAAATAAGATACATGGTGATGATTTGGTGAATGCAACGTTTTCTTGAAAAATATGCCATGTAAGACTCCATGCACATAGCTTATCTAATATATAAGCAAACAGCGGAAGACTTCTAGGGAACCTGAGAATAAATATGCTAACAAGTGTCAACACAAAGGTTGGTGAGTTCATAGTTTTAATGTTTTGCATAATCTGTACATAAAGGTGGATCACAAGATTTCAGTTGTTTCATCCAGAAACGTTTATCAAAATATTCTACGAAATTGAGCACCCTGGTAACTAAACTTAACGTATATATAATTTATACCATTTGTATAATCATCTTAATAATACACGCAAACCAACGTGTACGCTTCTCAAATAGCATACGTCCGTTAAAAGGCTAGTGCTCTAGCTCGGACGGGGATATCAAGCCCTATGGATCCATATACTACTACTCTCGCCCACCAGTTCTTATAACTGGCAGTTACTAGTTACCAAAGCTAAGGGATTTTCAGTTCAAACTCAGTGTAGAATTAAGTATATACTTGTATCCATTGCGTTCAAAATAAATTGCATGTATTCTCAGCCCAAAATATTTAAAGCATTTAAAAAGGGATCTATAAACTCACCTTAGCAGCACATAAAGTCGTTCACCGAAATGTGACCGAAACTTGGAATACCAAATAACCGTAGATCTCAACCTAGAGAACATATGTTGGTCAATAATTGTCTATCAAGCTAGGTCAGGTCATAGTGTATCACAATCCTAATGCTCGAGATCGACATACAAAAGTTAGCAAAAGTCATTTCAAAAAGTCAATCTGACTCAATACAATAGTTGAATGATCATGGCAATCGAAACATTTTAACATTTTACATAGTTTCCTAATTTTTGTAAAATTAAACTATAGTTTTTATAAGGCTTTAAAATATGATAAAACAATCAATTTTGACAATTGTTCAACAAAACGAGACGTGCCTTATATAAGAATTCATTTAATCCACTGGTAATATTTAAAAATTCAATTTATCAATCTTATAAACAAGTTGTTTAAATATTAATTGCAGATTCAAAAGCAATTTCAATTACCGTCAATCATAATTCAGTTGATCATATCTTTCAATTCGTTCATCGAAATCATACGATATCTAAATGAAAAATTATTGATTTTTTGCCAGCTTTCCAAAAACATGCATATCATATACCTTTTATTAGTAATATATGTATTTAATTCGTGATTCATCATAAACTGTTTAACGACAAAATTTAGCATACTAGCATGCATAAACATATATACTCGAGCACTAGACATGGGTACACTATTAATATATAAAAGATAAGATATGAATGCTCACGTATCAATATTGTGATTCAATATTGCAGGAAAGTACGTAGACGCAACGGAGATGATAAACACTAGGTTTGACTTACGAATAATACCCATGAACATTACCCATAATCTCCATAGCTATAACCCATAGTTTCCTAAGCTCTATCCCGCTCTAAAAGCTTGTTTTGAAAATAACTTGCTCATGACCTCGTCGTAGTATTTTATGTATAATAATACTAATAATAATACTCCTAATTATAAGATTAATAATAATATTAATCTTAATAATAATAATAATAATAATAATAATAATAATAATAATAATAATAATAATAATAATAATAATAATAATAATAATAATAATAATAATAATAATAAATATAGAGAGCAGAGATTGAGATATATGTGTGTGTGTCGAACAAACTGGCCAATTTATAGAATATTTCTGAATCCTAACTGCCATGCGATCGCATGGGTTTTATGCCTGTTTCTCATGCGATCGCATGGCCCCAAAATCCAGCTCACAATTTTGTTGTTGTTTTGTTTGTCGACATATTTTTATAATATATAAATATATAATATATAATTTATATTAATTAATTATATATTATATTATATTCACGTGCATAGTTGACTTTTAATTTTTGGTCTGATGACTCGTACGTTTACGCTCGACTAATGTCTCAGTTCCGGTTTCTCGAATGCATTTTCGTATGCTTAGAAAACTTGTACTTTACGTTTCGTGAGTCGTACCTTTGTCAAAATATAATCTTAAATTATCAATAAACTATATTACTCAAAGTATAACTTATACATTTGAGTAATTTGGTCATTTGCTTCTATAAATCAACTCCTCGTTGTTTATTAAAATATATTTAATAATATCGAAACGTTTTATATCTAATTCAATTCTATGCATTATCACATTGTAAAATATATATTTTCGTTTAGAAAAATATAAATTTGTATATAATATTTATTTATCAAACGGAACAATAAATGGGTGTTACTATTATTTACAAAAATAATTTCGAACCTTAATATATATATACAATATATATAAATACTTTTTCTATACACGTTGCAAGTTATTTATATATCAAATACAGTCAAACAGGAAAGATTTCTTAAATTAAGGTGGACCTCTCAACAAAGACTTATCACAATATTTACGGGATTTATAATTGTTGAAATATCTGCTAATCCAATCGTTGGTATTATCTTCTAATTCCGTAGATGAATATATTAAGCATATATTGAGACAAATACGTTTAATCTAAAATATTATACATTTAATACTTTGTTAACGTTTTCAAGTTATAATATATACATATATATATAAATATATATATATAAATATATATATATATATGTATATATATATATATATATGTATATATATATATATGTATATATATATATATATGTATATATATATATATATATTCATATCCATTTATATATTCGTTCATGAATCGTCGAGCATAGTCAAAAGGGTAATTGAATTTTGAACATAGTTCCAAAATTTTCGAGACTCGACATTACAAACTTTGCTTATCGTGTCGGAATCATATAAAGATTAAGTTTAAATTTGGTCAAAAATTTCCGGGTTGTCACACATAATATATCCAACTATAATTGACTTAATAATAATCTTGATGAACTCAATCACTCGAATGCAACGTCTTTTGAAATATGTCATGAACGACTCCAAGTCTCTAAAATGAGCAAATGCACAGCGGAAGATTTCTTTCATACCTGAGAATAAACATGCTTTCAAGTGTCAACCAAAAGGTTGGTGAGTTCATTAGTTTATCATAATCAATCATTTTCATCATTTTAATAGATCACAAGATTTTCATTTCCATTTCTCATAAATATACGTCCCATGCATAGAGACAAAAATCATTCATATGGATTGAACACCTGGTAACCGACATTAACAAGATGCATATAAGAATATCCTCATCATTCTGGGACATCCATCGGACATGATCTAAAAACTCGAAGTACTAAAGCATCCGCTACAACGGATGGGGTTTGTTAGGCCCAATAGATCTATCTTTAGGATTCGCGTCAATTAGTAGACTGGTTTACTAATTCTTAGGTTACCAAGCAAAAGGGGCATATTCGGCTTCGATCATTCAACCATATAATGTAGTTTCGATTACTTGTGTCTATCTCGTAAAACAGTTATAAAAGCGCATGTATTCTTAGTCCCAAAAATATATATTGCAAAAGCATTTAAAAAGGGAGCAAATGAAACTCACCTATTGTATTTTGTAGTAAAAATACATATGACGATATTGAACAAATGCAGGGTTGGCCTCGGATTCACGAACATATATCATTCATATATGTATTAAAACATATTCTTGTACTCGAATAAATTTATATATTGTTATTAGTGATGTATTTGCTATATTTGTTAATTTTATAAGTTTCATTATTTATTTATATATTTTCATTTTGTACATAATAATATTAATTTAGTTAAGTTGTATATTTTAAATATATCTTTATATAAAATCTTTAATTTTTATACTTATAATCTTAACCATGTCTTTTAAACTTGTATTTTTTTTATAATTACAATTATTTTAATAATAATAATAATATAGATTTTAGTGATAATAATAGTAATGATAGTTTTTAAGGATTACAAAAAATAATTTTAGTAAAAATAATATTATTGATAATCACTTTTAATAGTAACAATATAATAGTGAAAATTCATATTATGATAATATTTATCATAATAACACTTATTTTAGTAATAAAACAATAAGGATTATAATTTAAATGATAATTCTAATAATGATGCTTAGTAATATTAATAATAATAATGATAATACTAATGTTAATAAGAATGATAGATTTGAAAATAATAATGTATTTAATAATAACTATAATAATAGGAATACAGATAATATTGATAATAATGTTAATAATAACAATACTTACTAATGATAATCTTATTAATAATGATCATTTTATTATTACTAATAATACTTATGTTACTAATAATAATTAAAATAATATTAATACAAATTATATTAATTATAGTAACAATAATAGTTAAATTAACACTAATATCAATAATTAATAATACTAATTTTAATGATAATAATATTAGGTTGTATTGTTTTCCTAATAATGATAATATTAATCATATTCTTAATAATAATGATAATACGTGTAATAATAATTATAATGATGATACTAATATTTATTTATAATGATAATACTAGTATTATTAGTAATATCTTTGATAATAATAACACTAGTAACAATATTCTTAATAATAATGATAATACTTATAATAATAATTATAATGATGATACTAATATTTATTTATAATGATAATACTAGTATTATTAGTAATATCTTTGATAATAATAACACTAGTAACAATAACAATTTATAATCATATTTATAACCTTAAATACTAATAATAATAATCATAACAATAATAATAATAACTAGATTTGTGGTCCGCGCTTCACGGCGGATTAGTGTCATTTTAACGCTACTATATCGTTAGACAGTTGTCGGCCTGAAAGTCATCAAAATGTTATCCATTCCGTTGTGCAGACGTTTCTTATGTAGCAAACCTAATTTACTATTAAAAATTACAGGCCTGGAGTATTACTAAGCTCTAGTTAATACATATATGGTAGTCGTACCAAAACCATACAAATGACTATTGTTCACTACAGCTCCTTAACACATAATTGATCAAAAACACATATTAAACATGTTCAACGTAAATGTCTTTGTCTGGTTACTCGACTTCATCATTCTTTTTTCTTGTTCGAAGAGTTGTTATCTTCACCTCATACAGATGCTTGTGAATGCAAATCCAAAAAAGAAGAGAGGCTCACTACTATCATAACTAAAAATCACATAACACCAGCAACGATACACAAATATCATGAAACACTAACAAAGACAAATAAACTACTTTCTTGACCATCAAACTCAGAAGTAGCTGAAACTGAGGAAAAAAACAACAATAATAATTAATAATTAATAATAATAATAGAAAGATGAACAATAGTCTTGTTAAGATTTTTTTTTTTTTTTTTTTTTTTTTTTTTTTTTTTTTTTTTTTTTGAAAGGCAAGATTAGTTGTTAGTTGTTAGACTCGAACCTGGGTCACTCTCGAATCCATGAAACATGGATACCAATGAAGCAAGGCCTCATTGGCATAGTCTTGTTAAGATAATCAACATGAATAAAAAATATGACAATGCAACCATACTGAGATTACTCCTAACCTCACGGGCATCACCAACACATTAGTCCCAATGGCGACTCTACTTGCATTGGTGTGGGGTCCTATGACTCCACTAACTTGAAATTTTTTTTACCATGTATACTTTAAATTGTATAGGACACCATTAAATTTAGCTATAGGACCCCCATATATTTTTAGATTTTATGGTTTTTTTGAGGTAAACAACCACTAAAATACACTTCAAATATAATTTATCTTTGGAAAAAAAAAAATTGAGGACCCCAATGAAATTTCATCCTAGATACGCCACTGATTAGTCCTAACCTGACAATGCAAACTGGTGCTGCTCCACATACATCTTTACGCTATAAGTAGCTGCCATGTCTTAAATATGAGTGCACAGTTACCCTTTGGGCCATGCCAGAAGAAGCATAATATTAGTTAGAGTAGTAATAGGCAGTTCTTCACTATTCCACTTACAAATGACAAAATGAAATGGTAAATAGAGTTGCAGAACAGATTAAAATAGGACGGACTAACCGATCAAGGCATCGAGAAGTATTTGTAGAACATTTTAGCTTTTTTATATTATTATATGATCTTTTAACAAATTAGAAGATTGCAAGTTGCAACAATTTCAATTCAAAATGGACAGGGTTTGCCCATTTGACTTGCTTAAAGCTAACATTTATTAGAAATTGAGTAGTCTTTATTATAGAAGATTTATTTTCACCCATCTATTTAATTCCAAAACCAATGAACAAAACAAAAAAGCCAGTATGTGATGTGCTAGATGTAAATACATATATCTGACCTAGTCATCAAACAATATTTTGTACCAGCATGAAACATGAATTTTTCGAGTTTCCTTTTCTTCCTTTCTCCTGAAAAGTAAAATGGAAAAAATTAATTCACGTTCAGCGAAAAATATGCAATATAAATGCATTCAAACTATGAATTCAGTAAGGAAAGTCTATGCATCTAACTAACACGTTGTTACGGATAGAAATATGTCGTCTACCTCTTGATTTATCGAGAAAAACAGAGAAATGAAATCCTTTGTCGTAATCCATAAACGGCTCGTCGTCTTCGTGTTTGTAACTGAAATTTAAACAACAGATGCAAAACCTAGTTATGGTTCTGAATTCTTTATATGAAATTAGTTTAAGTATGTAAATCCCTAATTACTCACAAAATCATTAACATATACCATATCGGAAACAAAATACACATATACCTCACGTCCAACGTTTAAAGATGATGAAAACGGCGGTGATTTTGGGCTGACGTCGCCGTCGTCATCGACGGATGTGTTGGCGAAGCAAATAAGCAAGCGGATGCAATCTCTGTTAGTAAGTAATTTACTCGTGCAGTGATGTTTGTGGTGAAGAACTAATTTACTTTTTTGGCACAAAATCGATCGGGATTGTGGATTTGGTACTAAAAAATTGTGGAACTTAAACTCCACATCCATGAGGGACAAAATCTCTAAAACTCACGCGGGTCAAAATGGGTAGTTTTTAACTCACGTTATCAACAGAGCTGTCATCTCCTGCACATGTAATTTTGTCTTCAAAATCTTTTTTAGCCCAATTTGCTCCATCATCCGCTGAAAAATCACCATCAAGAGGAACAATCTCTACTTTGATCGATAATGAGTGTCAACTTGATACAACTGAGAATAGTTAACATTTAACATTAAAACTTTCATAACAATATTATTTTCTGACTTCCAGTAAAAAATGTATTAGGCAACTTTGTAAAACAAAATCTGATAGACCTAAATAAAAATACTATCTATTGTCAATATCATCATATGAAACCCTAAAAGAAATAAAACCCACAAAACCAAGCTAAGTTGCGCTTTCAATTCAGTTCTTCATACGTTATAACGTTTACATCACAAATTAACACTAAACAACTAAAAAGGAATCACTAAAATTTGTGACTTTGAACATAAAGAATTATTTAATTCCTACTTTAATTTTTCTAACAACAAAAAACCTAGCAATAATACGTCCTAGGTTCTGAAATCAAACCCTAGAGCCAATAAAACAACAAATCCATAAATCTAAAGTAAAGGAAAACATTCTTACCTAATCGATTTTAGAAACGGAAAAAGAGTGACCGGCGGTCAAGTATGCCAGTGCTAGAAGCAGCGACGGTGGTTGAGAAGAATATGGTAGCGGCGGCAGTGGTGGTGGGCGGAGCAGCGACTACGATGGTGATGGCGGCTTTGGCGGTGTCTGTGTTCCAAAATACACCGGCATCGCTACAGATGGCGATGGTGGCCACAGTGGCGATGGTGGAGATGGAGTAGATAAAACCCTAGAGAGTATGTGGCGATGGTGGAGATGGAGCAGGGGAAAGTCGCCAGAATCTTCTGGTGGGAGACAAAGAGGAGAAATGGGAGGCCAGTGTGAAGGGTTTTTTTTCTAAAAAAAAAATTACTGTATTTGTTTTTGAAGAGAGAGAGAGAGAGAGGTAGAAAGGTTTACAGTGATGAATAGGTAGGAAGAAGCAGTATAATGCTATAGTGCTTCAGGAGATTAGTATAGTGCAGCAGGTGGACAGTGGTGGGTAGAGAGGGAAACCATTATGTTACCATTCGCACTTCGTTGAGCTAGTTTAGCTGGCACACATCCTAATGGTCCTGTACCCGTAACCAAAATTCTTCGCAATCCAAGTTCATAAAGGGAAGCATACACGTTACTATGGCTATGGAGATGTTGCTTTCAAATCTTTGTAGTCCACGCCATTTTCAAGCAGCTGCGGTGGAGTTAATGTTCTAGCTGAAAACAGTCCGAATAATACTAAATAATAATAATAATAATTGTTACAAGAATGGAATTGCAGGCATACGAAGAGATATGATTTGATGGATTGAGGGTTGTAGCAGCTAGCAGGAAGATTTTGGGAGAAGATAGAGTTGTATCATTACTCAATTGAATTTGTGCCCACAAGGTGTTTGTTAAAAGTCCCCTATGAGTTTTTTCTTGGCTTCATGGTTATAATTTTATTGGTGTATGGGGATTTTGTCTCTGTTATTTTAGCTATGCACTACAATTAAAGGTTGTGTGCAGTTATGTCGCATGCCACAGTGAAGTTTCATTGTCCCTTTGTGGGTCTTAGTGGCTGTCAAAATGGGAGTGGAAATGGGCTTGTTAGAAGTTCTCTTATCAAGCATCTTAGTGATCGTCATTGTGGTATCGATGCGCGGGATATCACTCGACATTCTCTTACTTCTAATTTGGGTGTTTATACTGAGGCTGATGTTACTTTTAGGTGTATGGGGATTTGGTTATGTGGTGTTTGCTACAAAACACACACGGTGCGTGCTAAGTGCCGTCATGGTAGGGGCCCGGATGTGCCACCCCCCGATGAGGGAAATGGTGTTGTTCGTTTTGTGCTTCATAATTTTTCCAAGCCACTAGCTCCCTCTTCTCCTGCTCGACTTTGTATTGAGGATGGTTCGGTGCGTGATCATAACGATGGTTTTGACGTGGCTCTCCTGGATCAGTTGTTCTCTAAGGGGTTTCGCACGGTTAAGTCTATCCCTCCCAAGTGTCGTTTGGGGTTTTCTCGGGTTTTGAAAGGTGCTCTTGATAAGGTGATCTCTAAGCCTGATGACATTTCTAGTTGGGTCTCTTTGTTGGTGTTACCCCTTTGTACCCTTAAAACCTTTCGGCCACGGAGTAGTCGTGAGTCTAGGTCTTCGATAAAGCGTCGGCATCAGGAAGAGAATATTTCCCGTGCTATTTGCTCTTGGGGGACAGCGGGTGGGAGTTTACAGCTTGTGAGGGGGTATTTGGCAGAGGATTCTCCTATGTTGTCAGTGGTTGATGATGAGGTCCTTGATTTGGAAGGGCGTAATATTAAACAGTGTCGTAGGAAGATTTGTGATGGCCATTACACCGCTGCAGCTCGTGTTCTTTCTTCATCAGGCGTTGCTCCTTATAATGACGCCACACTGGCGAACTTGCTGTCTAAGCACCCTTCTTCTATCGCTCCATCCTTGCCTGATATGACGGTTGATCACCTTCACCTCGTTACGACTTCTGCTGTTGTTTTGGGCCAGATTAAAAGTTTTCCTCGGGGCACTTCATGTGGTAGGGATGGTTTACGTGCACAACACCTTATGGATTGCTTGAGTGGTGCTGCTGTGGCAGTCTCGGATGAGTTGGTTAGCTCTATTACCGGAGTCGTTAATCTCTTTCTAGCTGGAAGGTGCCCTATGGAATTAGGAGAGTATATTGCTAGTGTTCCCCTCACACCGCTTGTCAAGCCCGGCGGTGGTCTTCGTCCTATAGCTGTGGGTACTGTTTGGCGACGTCTTGTTTCGAAGGTTGGCGCTGCTATGGTTGGCCAGTCTTTGGGAAGTTACTTCGATGGTCTTCAGTTTGGTGTTGGTGTTTCTTCAGGTGGTGAGGCTATTCTTCATGCTGTGAATCGACTGATTGAGGATCGTGGCTCTGATGTTGGCCTCTCTATGTTATTAGTTGATTTTCAAAATGCCTTCAATCTAGTTGATCGTACGGTCATGTTACGTGAAGTTCGCCGCCTTTGTCCGAGCCTTTCTCGGTGGGTTGAATTTTGCTACTCTAATCCAGCCAGATTGTATTATGGGAACCACACATTATGGTCTTCTCAGGGGGTTCAACAGGGTGATCCCCTTGGTCCGCTGCTTTTTGCTTTGGTCCTACAACCCTTGGTTTCTAAAATCAGAGATAATTTTGAGGTTTGTCTTCAGGCGTGGTATTTGGATGATGGTACTATTATTGGGGACACTTTGGTGGTGGGGAAGGTTTTGCATTTGATTATGGAGGATGGGCCTCGTTTTGGGCTGCATCTCAACGTTGAAAAAACAGAAATTTTCTGGCCTACGGAGGACCCTCGCAGCAGGCAAGTAGGTGTCTTTCCTCCTAATATTGCTCGGCCTTTAAATGGTGTTAAGTTGCTTGGGGCCCCCGCAAGTTCCGATCCTGGTTTTAGTAGTGAACTGGTGATGCAAAGGGTGACCAAGTCCATTGCGCTTATGGATAAGGTTGCTAAGCTTGATGATCCTCAGTGTGAGTTGTTGTTGCTTAGGGCATGTACGGGAGTTTCTAAACTCTACTTTTCCTTGCGTACTTGTCCTCCTAGTATATTTGAGGCGGCTCAACGCGCTTTCGATGGAGCCCTTCGATCTTCCTTGGAGCGTATTGTTACTGCTTCAGGGCCTGGGTTTAGTGATTGGCAGTGGCGGCTTGCCACCTTGCCATTTGCATTTGGAGGGCTTGGTGTTTATTCTGCGGGAGATGTTCGTCATTATGCTTTTCTGGCTTCTCGATTACAGTCTGCTGGATTGCAGACCAAGCTACTACGTCATGCGAGTATTGTTGGTCTTGGTCGTTCTTTTGAAGATGCATTGGGTCTGTTTAATAAAACAGTTGGGTTTGATATTTTAGGTAATCCGAGTGAGGTCGTTGCCCCAATACTCATGAAGAAATTGGCAGATGTTTATTTCACAAAGGTTACCGCTTCTGCAGAATCCACTTTTTCGTTATCTCCCCGACAATCGGCTTTATGGAAATCACAGCAGAGTGATCACACCTCTGCTTGGCTAAGGGCAGTCCCTATTTTGGGGTTGGGTCAGACGATGAACGCAAAGACTTACCGATGTGTGTTGTGCTACCGGTTAGGTGTTCCATTGTTCTCTATCTCGACGGCATGCTCTGCCTGTTCAAGGGTTTTTACTGGGGATATTTTCGGGGATCACGCGGTGTCTTGTGCTGGTATGGTGGGTATTAAGCATCGACATAATATTGTCCGGGATTCCCTTGTTGATGTTTGTTATCGATCTAGGATTTCAGCGAGAAAGGAGGTTGACATTGGGTTGTCTAGAGGGAACGACAGGGCCCTCAGACCTGCAGATGTGTTACTTTATTCCTGGGATTGTGGCATCGATGTTTGTGTTGACTTGACAGGATCTTCTCCTTTGACACAGTCTGGGCTTTCTGACTTTGTCCCTGGACGTGCTGTGATTGATGCGGCTCGTCGGAAGCGGGTCAAGTACGAATCTAGTTGTCTGGCGATTGGTTATGGTTTCATTCCTTTCTCATTTTCTTTCCTTGGGGAATTAGAGAAGGAGGCTGTTTCTTTGCTAAAGCGGGTTCAAAAGAGTTCGATGGCGCAAGATATTGGTGCCAGTGCTGCTGCTCATATTTTTACTAGGATAGGTTTTGCTATTCCTAGAGGTGTGGGGGCCCAGATTGTCTCTAGGCTTCCCACTAATTTTTTGTAAGTTTTAAAACTTTTAAGTTTATTATTATTATTATTATAATAATAATAATAATAATAATAATAATAATAATAATAATAATAATAATAATAATAATAATAATAATAATAATAATTACTAATAATAATAGAAATGAAATTTAAGAGTGTATACCCTTTCAAATGTGTTTCCAAAAAGAATTGCCCATGACGGGGCTCGAACCCGAGACCACTCGATACACGCAAACACTCTAAACCAATACGCCATATCCATTTTTCTGATTACATATGCAGCCCGTTTATATTTAATATGTTTTCTGTTTCCTTTCTTCTTCATCATAATCAACATCAAATTAAACCAAGATCCTTCCAATCTGAATATTAGTTGTCAATTTGATTTTAGGATATAATATCCAACACAAAAACCATTTGTTTGTGATTAATTAGATTAACGAAAGCAAAAAAATATATTTAATATTGCTGCTGCTGCTTCGTTACTTAGAATAGAAAAAAAAATTGATTTCGATTTCTAGAAGTTTTCAAATAACGATTCCTTCACGAAATATTTTCCAAATCACTCCTATAAACTATTGGAATCATCAATTGATCAAGAAACATTAACACACTCACGAATTTCGTGATGAACAAAATATTTGACTTTTTAATGTTTAAACTTTGACTTGGAAATTCGAATTTAATAGTTAAAATTGAGACATGAGATTTTCCAGATACATTAATTGAAGGATTTATAACATAATTGCATTAGAGAATTTTAAAAATTTATTCGAATTCAAGTGTTGAATAAAAAGTACCTGAACAGGGGACGTCGACTTCTTTTTTTTAATGGTTTTCTTCTGTTTTAATTTGTGAATTGCAGTGGAGGATAGTTTTATATAATGTGTCTAGTACATGATTTAACAGTTAATTTAGATTCTAATTGATTTGTGATTTAGACGTGAATCAAGTTACAGGCAAAAGGTATCCAGTTTTCAAACAATCGAATAAAGCAGATACATAATAAACCAATTTCTGTTACATGTCATTGTTATACTATTATGTATAACTAATATTATTAATTAATTAATATATTAATAATAATAATACTAATTAATAGTAATTATATTAATAATACTGAATAATAATTGAATTAATAATAATAATAATAGTAATAGAAATACTAATATTATTTATTATAATAATAATAATAAATTGCGTTATTTTCTAATAATAATAGTTATAATGATATTAATAATATCAAAAATAATACTAATATTGATAAAGCTGAAAATAAATAATCATTAATAATAACTAAAATTGTAATCGTACTACTAATTACGATATGAATAATGATAACAATATTACAAATAATATTAATAATAGTAGTAGTTATATAACAAATCAATTATATCAAATTTCATATTTATGTATTATACAAAATAATAATAATAACACTGTTATTAGTATAAGATACATATTCTAATAATAGTAGTGAAAGTAATAATAATATTAGTAAAGGTAACAAAGTAAATGCATTATATTTCATATCTATATATGTTATCTATAATAGTATAATTAATACTGATATTAGTTATTAATATTAATATTAGTATTAGTATTAATAATAATGATGAAAGTAATAATAATCTTATTATAACAACTATATATTAATTTGTTAATAATATATTATTAATTATGTAATATTTAATAATCATATAATATATTATATAGTAACTTTTATTGATTCTTTATTATATATTATAATATATATAATAATTATACATAGATCTCATATGTCTTTATATATAGATTCATTTTAGATTGTACTTAATTATTTTGTACCTTATTTTACATATCTAATTCTAATGTTTAAATTATAGTTTATAATTTCAAATTACTGCATATATTTATAATTATATATATATATATATATATATATATATATATACATACATATTTATTTACAACAATTGTTCGTGAATCGTCGGAGATAGTCGAAGGTAAATTGATTTTATGACAACAGTTCAAACTTGTTGAGACTTAACATAACAGACTTTGCTTATCGTGTCGGAAACATATAAAGATTAAGTTTAAATTTGGTCGGAAATTTCCGGGTCGTCACAGTGCCTACCCGTTAAAGAAATTTCGTCCCGAAATTTGAGTGAGGTCGCCATGGCTAACAATAAAAATATTTTCATGACGAATATAAGGTGATAAGTAGAGTTTTATCATTTTTGATTAATATTGATAAAACGATTCGCTTATGTGAAGCGTACAAGTGGAGCTATCACTAAATTGTGAAATGAGAAAGACAAGTTTCATCATAAATTTTGACTGGTCATGGTTGAATTCCGGAATTCAAGGAATTTAAAGAAAATATTTGAAATCTAAAAGATTTGATTCTTCGGTAAATAAGGAAATTAAAATAGTCTTTGGTTAAATGCGATGATCTGTCTTGATTGCCCTATCTGATTTTTCACTATAAATACACCCTCTTCGTTTCATTTATATTTTGGAGTTCCATTATTTAATTTTTCCTCCCGACCTTAAGTCAAGCGAATAATGGTCCAGAATTTGGAGATATGAAATTCGGAATGAACATAGTTAATGTTCTAAGAAATGAATTGTAATAGCACGATCTTGATTGGTTAAATTACCAGAATCACTGAGAATAGAACTATCAAGAATATACTTTCTTGATAAGTTCAGAAGTTAAGCAGAATGAAAGAGTTATGTAACATGGCACATGATGACGTTATGATCTGTGAATCATCACGTCCCATTAGAAACTCAGCATGACTTACTGTAATATAATCACGTTGATCAAGTGTCATTATATTATACTAACTCGTGCTTCAGTTCCCAACACTACTTCAATAACATTCATATTTTTAAACTTGAAGGTTTTCAGAATATAGAAACTAAACAGTTACCTTTATGATGTAATACAGATAGTGTGAAGAGATAATTGATATCGGATAAGAATATTTATGAAGATATCTTCAGAAATATTTGAGGACATTAATAATGAAAGATACGATAATATCTTAGAATTTTACAATCAAATTGTGATGAAGAAATTCATTCGCGATGATTTAGAGCGATTAAGGAGCAAGGTATTCGCTAAAGATTTCATCAGAAACAGATTCATCAGGATTCTTTATGTACAAGTTTAGTCCTTATGATTTGTTCAGAGTCTCCTTCATGGTTTGCTCAATTCGCTTTCCAGTTCCAACATTTCTGTGTTTTGCCAACATACAATTCTTTATCATCAAACTTTTGGCTGTTAAGATCGTTTTCAGTTTTTGCTGCTTCATTCAGCTTTTTCAACATTTAGAGTATTGATTCGTAGACTGGGCGCTTTTCAAAATTTCAAACTGGAGGATCATAATTTTAAAAGATAAAGGTTATGTGTATACATATATCTGTTGATGTAGACATGCTGCGAGATTTCAAAATACTGATTGCTAATCCCTGATAATTGATGTGGTAACTCTCGTTATAAGATGTGGATGAGTATATGAATGGGTTTTAACGAACAAAAATAATGGTTCTTCAGAGAGACTTAAGCCAATGAATAATGAAGTTGCTGGTAAGTTTACTGCTAACGTGGCAGAATATAAAAGGTTCTCCGATAATGATGATGAAAGGCAACTTATATAATCAAGGTTATAATAAGGCTAATTCGAATGAAAAATTAAAGTTGATTTGCTGAAGTTGTGACAAAATTGGCTAATTTGAAAAAGAATTGTAATGTTATTTTTGGTAATAACAATGCCAAATGAGCTAGCACAGATACGTGTTAAATGTTTACTCAGGTTCCAAGAGTTTTCAGGTGTATAACTATATGCATCAATCTTTTCTTCTGTAGATGAAGTGTGGTTGGTTCATCCTCTCGGTTGAGGTGTTTTCAAGAATCATGAAAGGTTTAAACGCAGATCGTAATCGTCAAGATACAAATAAGGTTTAAGATGAAATTAAGTGGCAAACTCGAAGAATTGTTTAGTTTCATATGTTACAATTAATATTTTAATTCATTTTAATTGTCCAATGTTGGTAATCCTCAGTTGATAGTCCACAGTTAGCAATTCAATAATTTATATATAGTTTAATATATAATATTCTAATTAATTAATACGTATCGTGACCCGTGTACATGTCTCAGACTCGATCACAACTCAAAGTATATATAATATTGTAGAATCAACCTCAACCCTGTATAGCTAACTCGGTCATTACCTCATATAGAGTGTCTATGGTTATTCTAAATAATATATATAGATGACGTCGATATGATATGTCAAAACTTTGTATACGTGTCCCGATATTTATATGCGTAAATAACAGTATTTAAATGACGATAAATAAAGTGTGTAAAATAAATAACAGAAATTAAATGACGATAAATAAAATTGCGAGAATTAAAATTGTGATAAATAAATTGCGATAAATAAATGTAATAAGGAATTAACAGTTAGCTAGGAACAGTTAGCTGGAAATAGTTAGCGTGGATTATTAACAAAAATTTTCTCATAGTTAATTCGTTTGTTTCTAACAAATTTTATTTTGTCAAATGTTTTTTTCATTATGCCACTTGTTGGATTCTGATAGGTCAAAATCCAATTATGAAATTGAATGAAAATGATTATTCTGCAGTGAACGGATACATATATCGATGGTTGTAAGTAGGATAGTAAATGACTGTTGAATCAGATTTGAAAGAATGTACAGTGTAACTTATTAACGTGAAATCTAAATATTCATCGGGTATTACCTACTCGTTAAAATATTTTCACCATTAACAGTTTGTACAAAAGAATTTTTAATTACAATCTTTATGAATATACATATATATTTTCTTCAGATGTAATCATGGATTTAATGAGTTAATATGCTATTAAACTCATTTGATTTATCGTTAGAACTAAAATACATTATCTCTAAAACATTAGAGATTACATAATCGCCATGAAACACAAATATAATGATGTAGAACGATACGTAGAATGAAGATAATACTCGAGGTACAGAATGAGATGTTGAGTCATGGATTGTTGATGGTACTGGTGCTGTTACTGATGCTACTGTTGGTGCCGGTGATGTTGCCGAAGCTGGTATGTTTTGCACCATATTTTCCAAATTGATTACTCGAACGCGAAATTCGTTGACTTCTTCTATAATTCCGGGATGATTGGCGGTTCTGAAACAACCCAACCCGTATTCCATAAGATAAATTTTTTTTTTATAATACACATTTATGCGCCAATTAAATATGTAAACCATTCCACGAGTTCCATTTAAACGTACAACGATTTAAATGTTTACAAAAGGCACGAAAGCCATTAATTAAGTTCAATACAAGTTTGACCCCCTACAATGATAGTTTATAATCCAAACGACACTCGAGCATGGTTTGGAACTAAACTACCCAAATCGTCAGGCCAACTTCAAAAGCTATCCCAAAAGCACCCCTTGTCAACATAAACGGGAGACAACTAATCCAACTGTATGCCATTACCCTTGTCCAAGCCGGAACCTATAAAATGGTAAACAACGAGAGGTTAAGCAATGCTTAGTGAGTGCAACAATTATACATACATATATATAACCTATCCATTCGCAATCACATTACCAAATACCTCATTACGAACTTGTAACTCAAATAGCATGTCAACATAAACATAACACCAACAAGTCGTACATTATCATGCCACTTCGTTAGCATATACTCAACTCAACATGTATATATAATATGCTAAACAAATCAACAATCTCAATATGGTTAACCAATAACGCTATGGTGCTACCGGCTCGAGGTTCACACCATACGCTCGAGTCATACTCTTTTATAGTGCTACCGGCTCGTGGTTCACACTCTATGCTACCGGCTCGTGGTTCACATCTTAGTTTATAGTGCTACCGGCTCGTGGTTCACACTCGATGCTACCAGCTCGTGGTTCACATCTTAGTTTATAGTGCTACCGGCTCGTGGTTCACACTCGATGCTACCGGCTCGTGGTTCACATCCCATCCCACACATGTTATGGCACTACCGGCACGTGGTTCATACCATAACATTCACAAATAAACACGTCATATACATGAACGCATAATTAGTCCACTCACCTTGTCACAAGGATGATGATTTAGCACTTCCGAGCTTCAATGCAATGTACCTAAATCATTAAGTGCACATTCAATTTCACAACTAGTGGGATTAACCACAATACTCCCACTTGAGCATTTAATGACCCAAATTGCATTAAATGACTCAACTACTCACAACCGCCCATACATGGCCAAGACTCGACTTTAATCACTAAGACTAGTGAATTAAAGTCTATTAACTTCAATTAACACAAAACTTAGGGTAATCCATACCCATTTCATCCCATTAGGTCAACTAGTACATTTTGACCCATTTTATCTCACTTAAACTCACAATCAAGTCAAACTTACCCATTAACCCTTCTTTCATAAATATTAAAGTGCATTAGTGACTAACAACACCAATTGACACTTACAACCTCAAATCACAAGGCCAAAACCCTAGATTGTGGCTATTAGGGTTTCATTACAACAACATAACCCAAACTCACCCATTTTACCACCAAATGGGTCTTACAAATCTCTAGTTCCCCAAACCCTAGTCATTAACCAATTAAAACTCAAAACTTAGAGTTAGAACTTACCGAGACTATCAACGCGTAGCTAGAGACACAAGGAACAACTTTAAATCTCGCTCCAAAGATCAACCCTCAATCCTTCACTCTCCAATCTTACTTTTTGATTCAAATGGGTTTTAAGTTTTGGGAGAGAAAATGGAGAGAAAAGAGAAAAAGAAATGAATTAAATGGATATGTGGTGGAGAGTTAATGCTTCCATCAGATCCACATGTCAATTTACCAATTTGCCCCTCAAAGTCATTTAATTGGAGCTAAAACCGGAATCTGTCCAGCAAATTTGCCGCGGCGTGGCCCAAATGTCGCGGCGCGACATATCGAAGGAAAATGAACCCTTCTTAACCCAACTTCTGATCCAGAATTGCTTTATGTGTCGCGGCGCAACCCTGTTTGTCGCGGCGCGGCATTAGCCGTCACCTGGACACCTCGACAACCTTAAACGAATTTTGATTTTTATTTGATTCGCACACTTAAAACCCGCTTCCTACATTCGCCTAAACTTCAACAATAGTCTCATAAGACTTAACGCTATCAAAGCCCATGTATACACTTGTAGGCGTACACATTATCAAGTATATATATATATATATATATATATATATATATATATATATATATATATATATATATATATATATATATATATATCTACTCATATATCTATACAATTACGCATAATCTAGCGAGTTACAACGTACAAATGATTAAGTATGTACCTTTCCATACGTACGGGAAAATGGGGTGTTACAACTCTCCCCCACTTGAATCGGAGCGCGTCCTCGCGATCCAAGCCGCATGACAAGAAGGAAGATAAACCAACACGAATTCTTCGGGCTCCCAAGTAAACTCGGAACCCTTACTACGACGCCATTGAACTTTAAAAGTCCTAACCTCTTTACGTCTCAACCTTTTGACCTTCTCATCAAGTATGGCAATCGGTTCTTCGATATACTCTAACTTATTATTTAGCTCAATCTCGTGTAACGGTACCCAAGATGAATCATCTGCAAGACACTTACGGAGGTGGGAAACATGAAATGTATTATGGATCCCCGCAAGCTCTTCGGGTAATTCCAAGCGATACGCGACTTCACCAACACGAGCTAAAACCTTAAACGGTCCAATAAACCGAGGAGCTAACTTTCCTCGTTTCCGGAATTGAATAATACCTTTCCATGGCGAAACCTTAAGCATCACCATGTCACCTTCTTGAAATTCGATCGTTCGTCTACGTTTGTCGGCATACGACTTTTGCCTATCTTGAGCCATTTTCAAATGCTCTCGAATCACCTCAATCTTGCTATTCATCTCTAAAACCAAATCGGTACTCCCGATTTCCTTTTGTCCCACTTCACCCCAACAAATCGGGGTTCGACACCTACGCCCATAAATCATCTCATAAGGTGGCATTCCAATACTAGTATGATAACTATTATTGTACGAGAATTCCACCAAAGGAAGTGCTCGTCCCAACTACCACCAAAATTGATAATGTACGCACGTAACATATCTTCCAAAGTTTGATTCGTACGTTCGGTTTGACCGTCCGTTTGAGGATGATACGCCGTGCTCAACTTCAATTGCGTACCCATATCTTCATGAAATTTCTCCCAAAACCGAGACGTAAAACGGGTATCTCGATCCGAAATAATAGATATAGGAACACCGTGTCGAGAGATGACTTCCTTGATAAACAACTTAGCCAACGTCTCCGACGATATCGCTTCCTTAATGGGAAGAAACAAAGCGCTTTTCGTCAATCGATCAACTATAACCCAAATCGAATCAAATTGGGTCCTCGCCGTTTTAGGTAACTTTGTGATGAAATCCATGGTAATGTGCTCCCATTTCCATTTCGGGATTTCTAACGGTTGTAACTTACCATACGACTTTTGGTGCTCGGCCTTAACTTGCAAACACGTGACGCATTGCTCAACATACTTCACAACATCACGTTTCATGCCCGGCCACCAATAATCTTTCTTTAAGTCAAGTGATAACGCCATTTTCATACATATATTTTGGGCGTTATCTTGTTCCATTTGTTGGTATTTTGAAGACTTTTATGGAGATATCGAGTTATTTGAGTTTAAAATGAGGAAATTGTCAAGATTTGGTTCGTTGGCTCATTAACGATGATTTTTATTGTAGATATAGCCAAAATGGAGTTAGAGTTGAAGATAAACGCGTCTCGGGTGAAAAAGTCAGTTTCCATCGCTTCAGGATGATGTTTATCGCATTTTGGTCATCGTGATACGTGACAAAGTGCATCAGAACACGACATGGAAAAAAGGGTGTTATGACCATTTTATCGCGTTTTGATCACTACTGTCACGTCCTGGTTATCGCGTTACGCGATGATGTTGTCGCGGATCGCGATGGTATGTCGCGGAACGCGACCTGAGTCAGTTTCAGCTATTTTTCCAGATTCAATAAATAGACGAATTTTACCCCAATTTAGGGTATGCAGTTTTATTTACGAATTTTCTTCCACAGCAACATTAGTTACGGATTTCTTTGTCTTTCTTCATTATTTTACAAGGGTTTAAGCTACAATATCATTCTTGGTTAGTTTAATCTTTGTATTAACTTTTATTACTTTTATTAATTTGTTCTTCATTCAATTCAATGATTATGTTTAATTGTTCTCCTTATTTATTTGTTCTTTGTTTTACCATGAGTAGCTAAATATTTAGTATTCACTTAGATGCATGAACCTAGGTCATGGATTGTGATCTTTTGGTTAGTAACAATTAATTAAAATTACACAAGTTTATGTCTAGCTAAGATCCACCATTATTAAAGCTTATTGATTGTTAAATCGCGGAAGTTATTGATTAACTAACGACAGTTAAATTGATTAATAGCTTTTACTAGATTATTGAACGTGAATGATTTAGGAATACGTGAGATTTTATGAGGGACACCGATAATAAAATTAATCATATAGTGGTTGAACTTGAAATTAGTTGCAATAATTGTGAGGTTGTAAGGGACACCAAACCAACCTAAGTAAGATTATGATCTTGAGTAATATCATTGTGAATTGGTTAGTAACTCTAGGTTAACGACAGTTATACTTAGGTTATTAGTCTTAAACTGTAGGAATCGACAGATAAATACAGTGTCACATCATTGTAATTGTTTACTTAACGAGTTTAAACGAGCAATACTAGCCTAGGGAATTGTAGCTAAGTGGATACCTTTGCTTCTTATTGAATTAAGTTTAATTTACTTTCGCGTTTAATCAATTTTACAACAAAACCCCCCTTTAAATCTTAGAATAATTAATAGTTCAAGTTTTCAATTACCTGCTCTCTGTGGAATAAATTGGTCAAATACTTGTTTAATTACTACATGAACTGGTTATAGTTGCCTGTATTGTGTGATAATCGATAGGTATTTAGCTAATAATTTAGAGTACGAAATTACACATCAACTTTTTGGCGCCGCTGCCGGGGAGCGGTGTAATTATTGGAAATTTGGTTAAGCTTTTGATTATTCGATCCTTTTGTGAGAAGCAATTCTTGCAAAAGTTCCTTTTCTGTTATTTTTGTTTGATTTTACGCGCGGTTTTGTTGTGGTGTGATCGCAGGTTAGGTACAAATAACTCTGGAACCGTCTAGAGTTTACTACACACGCAGAAAAGCGAAAGAAGAACAGGAAATCGCCGAGGATTTCGCTGAGTTACCTTTTTATATTCCGGAATTTGAGTATATTAAGGAAGAAGTTAACATGGCTGAAGGAGCAGCAGGACAGACTATGGAAGCATTAATGAAAGCCACAAGGGCTGGTAACGGACATGCTATCAGCCAACCACCAGTCACTACAGATTTTGAAGTCAAGGGACAAATTCTTAATATGATAACTCATCAATGTCAGTTCAGGGGTACACCGAAAGAGGATGCATTCGAGCATCTTCGGAACTTTAAAAGCATTTGCAACTTGTTCAAGATTGCAAATATCGCGAAAACAGTTATCTATTTGAGGGTTTTTCCTTGGTCTTTGAAAGATGAAGCCAAGGATTGGTTAGACTCATTGCCTGAAGGTGAAATTGATAGTTGGGCTACAATGGAAGATAAATTTTTGCAACGTTTCTTTCCCGCTGCAAAGGCCGCTCAACTGCAGAGCGAAATTAATCACTTTCTTCAGAAGCCACATGAGACACTTTATGATGCTTGGACACGATTCGGAAAAATGTTATGTAATTGTCCTCAACACGGGTTGAACAACTTCAATAAGGTCCAAATTTTCTACAAAGGTGTTAATGTGCCAACAAGGAAAGAACTTGATATTGCTGCAGGTGGTTCTTTGATGAAAAAGACTCCGGATGACGCTTACGAAATCATCTCAGATACTGCCACGCATTCGTATGATTGGCATCAAGAATTAGATGTTTCTCGCTCTTCTCATGTCGCTAGTACCGAAACTAGTGATGAGCTCGCATCGGTTAGAGCACAACTAGCAACTGTTAAAAGACAAATGGAATCGAGGACTAAAGAGATGCATGCTATGAAGGTGGGTTGTGAATTATGCCAAGGACCGCATCTTACCAAAGATTGTGATCAAGCATCAATGGAGGAACAGGCTAATTATCTGGGTTATGTTAAGAAGGGTGATTTTGCCCTTGGTGAATTTCCAGGTAGAAGACAGTTTTTCAATCAGGCGAGCAATACGGGTGGTAACAATTATCAGAGTGGTAATCAAGTTTATCAAGGTAATCAGGGTTATCAGGGCAATCAGAAGGTATATCCGTACAGGCCGCCTGGGTTTAATAATAGAAATCCGCAAGCACCACCTAGGAATTTCCAGCAGCCTGTGCCACCAGTTCAGCAGCCAGATAATACGATACCTCCGTTGGAAGAATTGCTAAGGGGATTATCATGAAAACAGATGAGAGTATCACTGCTTTGAGGCAAGATGGGGAATCTACAAAACAGCAAGTTAGAAATTAGCAGGCTTCTATTCAGAACTTGGAACGGGATGTGGGACGTATTGCTCAATCGGTATCGGAGAGACCACCGGGTGCTCTCCCAGCAAATACGCAATCTAATCCCAACAACAAGATGCCGGCTAGGAATGAGCACGTGAATGCTATAACCACTCGGAGTGGTTTGGTTACTAACAAGGAGACTCCGAAGTCTTCTCCTATTGTTTCTTCTAATGTTTTGCAGGTACCTATCAATGAGGAGCAAAAGGAGGAAGAGCCCGAGTTAGAAAAGTCGCCTGACGAAGAGAAAAAGGAAGATGATCCGCTGGAGATCATAACTAAATCACCGCCGTTGAAGGAATACAAAGCACTAATTCCTTACCCGAAAGCGTTGAAAAAGGATAAGCTCGCTAGTCAATATCAGAAATTTGCAAACATGATTAAGCAGATTAGCGTGAACATGCCACTCGCGGAAGTGCTTCAAGGGATGCCTAACTATGGGAAGTTTCTCAAAGATCTTATCTCCAATAAAGGTAAGTACCATGAGGTATCCGCCGCATTCCTCCATAAGGAATGTTCGGCCATCTTGAAAAAGAGTAAGATGCCTCCAAAATTGGGTGACCCGGGTAGTTTTCTTATCCCTTGTGCTATGGGTAATTCGGAAGTGTACGATGCACTTACCGACTTAGGTGCTAGTGTTAACCTTATGCCATATTCGTTATATCTTAAACTCGGCCTAGGTGACTTGAAACCTACGAGAATGGGGATTCGCTTAGCGAACCACTCTTTTGATACCCCCATTGGAATAGCCGAGGACATATTGGTAAAGGTTGAGTCACTTGTATTTCCAGTTGATTTCGTGATCTTAGAGATAAGAGAGGACACTAAGGTGCCCATTATTCTAGGTCGACCATTCCTTAACACCGCGGATGCTATCATCCATGTTCAAAAAGAACAACTTAGCTTAGGTGTTGGGAATGAGAGGGTGATTTTTCACATTAATAAAGCCATGAGACACCCTATTTCAACCGATGATGAATGTTTTACTATTGATGTTATTGACGATTGTGTTGAGCATGATTTGCAGGAATTGTTAAGTGTAGACACGTCGGATGTAATCATGATGGGTGAAGTCAACGGTGACTTCGACCCGGAAGTTGAGTTAGAGGAATTGCTTAAAGATGATGAGCTTAAAGAATCGGAATCATTTGAAACTATCCGGTTGAAAAATGAATTCCGTATCAAAACATCTCTCGAAGAACCGCCCACCTTGGAGTTTAAGGAGCTTCCACCTCACATGGAATATGCTTATCTTCAAGGTACGTCCCAATTGCCGGTTATTATTTCTTCGACACTTACCGGCGACCAAAAGGGTAGGTTGGTTTCCGTTCTTAAATCCCACAAAAGGGCAATAGCTTGGAAAACCTCGGACATACCGGGCATCAATCCGGCCTTTTGTACTCATCAAATCCTAATGGAAGATGATTTTAAACCCGTGGTGCAAAGGCAACGTCGTCTAAACCCGAATATGAAAGAGGTCGTTAAGAAAGAGGTGGTTAAATTGCTCGATGCCGGGTTAATTTATTCCATCTCGGACAGCCCGTGGGTAAGCCCTGTTCAAGTCGTGCCCAAAAAGGGGGGCACGACTGTTGTTCTCAACGAGAAGGACAAACTTGTCCCTACTCGAACCGTCACGGGATGGAGAGTTTGTATCGATTATCGTCGTTTAAACGACGCCACTAGGAAGGACCACTTTCCGCTCCCATTTATTGATCAAATGCTTGAGCGTTTAGAGGGAAGGGAGTTCTATTGTTTCCTAGATGGATTTTCAGGCTACTTCCAAATCCCCATTGATCCGAAGGACCAAGATAAGACCACATTTACTTGTCCTTTCGGTACCATTGCTTATCGGCAAATGCCATTCGGGCTATGCAATGCCCCGAGCACCTTCCAAAGGTGTATGGTCGCCATCTTTCATGACATGATCGAGGACTTCATGGAAGTTTTCATGGACGATTTTTCTGTCTTTGGAGCCTCTTTCGATTCGTGTCTTGTAAATCTTGAAAAAGTGCTCAAAAGGTGCGAGGAATCAAACCTTGTTCTTAATTGGGAAAAATGCCACTTCATGGTGAAGGAAGGCATTGTCTTAGGGCACAAAATCTCTCGTGCAGGTATTGAGGTTGATAAGGCTAAAATTGACGTTATTTCGGGCCTTCCCAAACCTACAAACGTTAAAGCCATTCGTAGTTTTCTTGGTCATGCGGGATTCAATAGACGGTTCATTAAGGACTTCTCTAAGATTGCCCGACCATTGACTAAACTCCTTGAGAAGGACGTTCCTTTCGACTTTAATGTCGAATGTGAGAACGCTTTCAACTTCTTAAAAGAGAAGCTCACACACACTCCTATCATGGTATCTCTCGATTGGTCTCAACCTTTCGAGCTTATGTGTGATGCTAGTGATTTCGCGTTAGGCGCGGTTTTAGGTCAACGCCACGTTAATCACTTTAAACCTATTTACTACGCGAGTAAGACACTTATGGGGGCTCAATTGAATTATACCACCACGGAAAAAGAGCTCCTTGCAGTCGTCTTTGCGTTTGATAAATTTAGGTCATATTTGGTGTTGTCTAAAACAGTCGTTTACACCGATCATTCGGCGCTTAAGTACTTGTTCTCTAAACAAGATGCTAAGCCTAGACTCATTCGTTGGATTCTTCTTATCCAAGAATTTGACATTGAGATCAAGGATAAAAAGGGTGCCGAAAATTTAGCCGCGGATCATTTATCTCGTCTTGAAAACCCAAACCTAGAGGAACTCAATGAATCGGACATTCATGATACATTCCCCGATGAGTCCCTTATGGGTATCGAAATTGAATCCAAAACTCCTTGGTTCGCCGAAATTGCTAATTATCTAGCCGCGGGCATTCTTTCCAAAGGTTTAACTTACCAACAAAAGAAGAAATTCTTTGCGGATATTAAGTTTTATTTTTGGGATGCCCCACATCTTTTTTGAATTGGGGCGGATCAAGTGATTCGTCGTTGTGTTTATGGGAAGGAAGCTCAACAAATTTTAGAGCATTGTCACCAAGGACCCACAGGTGGGCATCTTGGAGCTAATTATACGGCTAAGAAAATCTTCGATTCGGGATTTTATTGGCCTACCATTTTCAAAGATGCTAGTGCCTTTATCAAAACTTGTGATGCTTGCCAAAGGGCGGGAAACATCTCCAAAAGAGATGAGATGCCCCAAACGAGTATTCAAGTTTGTGAGATATTTGACATTTGGGGGATAGACTTCATGGGACCTTTTCCCGCACCCAACAAATGCAAATACATCCTTGTGGCGGTTGACTATGTGTCAAGGTGGGCCGAGGCCAAAGATTTGCCTACTAATGATGCAAGAGTCGTCGTTGACTTCCTTAAAAATCTCTTTTCACGTTTCGGGCTTCCAAAAGCCTTGATTAGTGATCGCGGTACGCACTTTGCAAATCAACTACTCGAGAAGGTGCTTAAGAAGTATGGAGTATCCCACCGTTTCTCCACGGCTTATCACCCTCAAACGAGTGGCCAAGTTGAGAATACTAACCGCGCGCTAAAACGCATTCTTGAAAGAACGCTGAAAAACAATCCTAAGATTTGGAACCGGAAGTTGAATGACGCGCTATGGGCATTTCGAACTGCGTATAAAACGCCCATTGGTACTACACCATTCCATCTCATTTATGGAAAAGCGTGTCATTTGCCGGTTGAAGTGGAGCATAAGGCGTATTGGGCACTTAAACAGTGTAATACGGACCTTAAGGAAGCGGGAGAACATCGGTTTTTGCAAATTCATGAACTTGAGGAATTGCGAAACCATGCTTATGAGAATTCGCGCATTTATAAAGAGAAGACGAAGTTATGGCATGATGCGCGTTTGAAGATGAGAAAAGAATTTGAACCGGGTGATAAAGTTTTGTTATTTCAATCTAAGTTCAAATTCTCCGCCGAAAAGCTTAGGTCACGATGGTCCGGTCCATTCGTGGTAAAGAAGGCTTTTCCGGCCGGGCACGTGGAATTGTTAGATAACGAGGGTAGAAGTTTTAAGGTGAATGGTCATAGGTTAAAATTATATCACGAGGCATTCGATAACACCGAGAGGGAGGACCTCACCCTCTACCCGAAAGACACATGAGCATGGGCATGAGTCGAGAAAACGACTCGTTAAAAAATCAAATCGTGTAGAGTTTTGTATTGTTGTTAGGTAATTTGTATGTATTTTTAGAAAACCTTGAAAAATCCAAAAACATTATAAAATCTTAAAAAAAAAAAGTCACCAAAACGCGACCAACCCAATCAAAACGCGACAGAATGGTCAGAACGGACCCCATAGGTTGTCGCGTTTGGGTCTACCTTATCGCGTTTGAATCAGACCTGTCGCGGAACGCGACATCTTGTCGCGAAACGCGACCCGTTCAGCAGGTCGGGGTATTTTAAGGGTTTACAGCCTGATTCATCACCACCACTCTTATATTTTTTTATCTATCTCGTATTTTCTGCTCTCAATTGACTATAACCCATCAATTAAATCTTGAATTTGCTCACGAATCTTCATTTAATCAACACTAACATCATGGCTAGGGTATGATTTAACATCTTCTTGCTTGTTTTCATCTTTTTCTCATGATTAATTTCGAATTTCATTAGGGTTTAAGTGAAAAACGAGTGTGGGGGTGTGTTTATGTGTTATTGTTCGATTTTTATTGGAGATTATGTATGCTTAACATGTTTTCATGCCTATTGTTCTATAATTTCGTTCTTTGATTTCTAGGGTTCTTAGATATGATTAATTGGGGTTTTTGAATTTGTGAGTTAAATTGATATGTTTTGCATGTTGTAAGGTTGTTAGTTAAGTATGATTACCATGAATGCATGTTTAAATTGTCTAGATTTTGATTTTGAATTCTAGGGTTCATGTGTAATTAGGGATTTTGACTTGATTGACTGGGTTTGACTCAGTTTGATTTTTGGATTGTGTTTAACATGTGCTGATGATATGTATGCTTTGATTACGTGTTTGGATTGTTGATTTACTTAGTTAAAGTTGCATAAGTTACTAAGAGGACGATGTTAGTAGATTGATTTGTGTTGATTTAATTTGACATCCATGCTTTGAATTGTTTATAACTGTGAGAATTTTCATAATGATTAAGGATGATACTTGGGAATTTGTTATAAGTGCATGATAGTTGTTGGAGTCTTATATGATCTATGCTTTTGACATGTTTTTAAGTGATCATTGCCATTGTGTACCTTAAGTATACTTTTGAAGGAATGCAGGTTATCGCTAATGCTAACATGTCCTTTGGGATATATCTTTTGGGTTTGTCATTGTGTTTGTTTTTCAGACAGGAGGACGTGGTAGTGCTAGGGGTGCTTCAAGTTCCGGTACTGCGGCCGGTGCAGCTCAGGAGGTTGAACCGCAACCTCCAATTGCTCAATCAGAGTTGTATGTTAACTTAAGGTTTAGTGGTCGATCCGAGGTAATTAAACAGAGGAAGGCGGATGTGCAAGAATTGATTCGGAAAGAATTTGAACCGCATCGGGTGGTTGATTGTAATGTTTTGAAAAGGGGTGGTTTACATGCTACGGTTATGGAGTATTTGCAGTTGGAATGGCGTGGTAATGTGTATAATGATTGGGTTGCTTTCTTTGGTATCCATGAAATAGTTTACCGGGAGTTGGTTATTGAGTTTTACGCTACATATGTGATGAACCTTCACCCTAAAAACATTGATGATCCAACATTTACGACTTTTCGATTGGGTGGGGTTAACCGCTCTATGTCATTATTTCAATTGGCTATTTGTTTGGGAATTTATACCGATGAAGAACGAACACGAGTTAGTTTTCGAGATTATCTTTGGAGTGCTGAAAGGGTTATTGATATGATTGATCCTCGTGAATTTGATGCAGCTAGAGTTTGGGGGGATATTGCTTCTGATTCTGAATGGAGCCCGAGTAACTGTCCTTGTGTTAACATCATGGATCTCGCTCTTCGTGCAATTCAACGAATGGTTGCGCATACTATTACACATAGAAGAAGTGGGAACGAGAAGGTCTCTTTACCGGACCTTTGGTATGTGAACCAATTCCGAACCAGGACACCTACTTCGGTTGCTTATGGAGTGGCTTATTTTCTAAAACATCAGGGTAGTGGACTTCGTTCTGGGGGAAGCCCGATTAGAGGTGGTCATTTTATCACGAGAATTGCATCGGTTTTTGAGATTGATAGATCGGATATGGAGCGAATTATTACTGAGGCGGTTGTGTTAGGAGAAAATGTTTTTCGAGGAGCAAGAGTAATATCTATTGAGCACGGTCAGGTTATTCCGTATAGGGTTCGTCGTCGTCGTCCCCGAGATGCGCAGGGGGCACAGGAGGAGGATGAAGAGATGGCCGAAGGTGGTCAAGATGCGGGTCAAAGTGTCGGGGGTCAACGTTTTACTAACCGAGATTTGATGGAACAGATGCGTACTATGCAGCTCTATAATGAGGAAACCCGAGCACGCTCGGAAAGTCAGATTGCATATGGTATTGGTGAGGTTACGTATCATCACGATTGGCATCGACACAACATGGAGCTTGTTTCTCCTAATACCATCTTTACACCTTATGGCACTCGTGTTCCATGGACTCCAGAGTCGACAGGTCCTTATCGAGTTTATGATCGCACAGCAGCTCAGGAAGTTTGGGAGGATATGGTCAGACGAAGAGGAGCAGGTTCTAGTTCTCAGTATGATGCAGGTAACCAGGGAGGTCAGTCAGGTGGTGGAGGTCCTTATGGTGGGCAGTATGATGGCTCTTATGGAGGGTATAACCCTTGGTGATTGGATGCGGTGGTGGCAAGCAAAACAAACATTTTTTAATATCGTTTATTTGTTTTTATTTTGGATGACTGTAATCTTAATTAGGATGATGGTAGTTGTTAGTGTTTAAACTTAATACTTTGGATTTTAAATGGGGAGTTTCGGTACCGTGGTGGTACCACCCCATTAGTTATGGTATGTATGTTTTCGTTTCAGGTTCCACGGTGGTTGTGCTTTATTATTTTTCAAAGTCTGGCAGTAAGTTCAGCACCTTACTTGATTATGATGTTTTGGTAATCGAGTGGATGTCGATGTTCTTATGCTGGCAGTAAGTTCAGCGCCATCGTGCACCGTCTTTCCGCGATCTACAGATCTAAAAATCCGGGTTTTTCTTTTCTTTTCCCCTTTTCACTATTTTGTCCTCTCGAATTTATTTTTGATTTTCTGATTTCATGTAAATGAGGGCATTACATGATCTTAAGTGTGGGAGGGAGAGATAAATTCTCGCGGATATTTGAAATTTTTGCATGTTTTAATTGCCTAGTGGTCAAAATTTGTGGAGTTTTTAAACTTTTTAAGGTTATAATTGAGATGTTTACCCATGAGAGCACCCGTAGTGATTAGGGATTGGCTTCGAATTCTTGGTTTTGGCCGGTGAGATTTATTAGTTTTAAGCAAATCGTTAGTGATATGTTAATTATGAATAGACCTTTTTGACCATGACATAGGAATTTTGAGTACATAAATGCTTGAGGAAAGACAATTGATGAAAGGTGAAAGTTGAAAAGGGATAAATGTTGGATAAATTTGGTTAAAAATGTTAAAAATTTAATCTTATTTTATCTAGTTTGGTATTTGTTTCAAAGATGACAATGCAACTTATTTTTGTCAAGAAATGAAGAATAACGGTATTTAGGGCTCTAGGGTAAAATGCGAGAAAAATGGTTAAATTAGAGATTAGGATATAAATGGCTTCATATTTTGTGTTTATGGCTTTTTGATTCTCTTAAAGAAGTGACATGCTCATAAGTGCTAGGTATGTAAGCTTGAAGAGGAAAAATCACAAATCTCTGACTCCAATAGACCCTTTAAGGGGTGGCTATTACCGACTATGGTGTGAATGGTATTGCTTTATGTCATGAGTTAAAGACTTCCTACAACAAATCATTCATCATCATTGATCACATCATTATCCATCCGCTACATCATACATTGCGGGTTCTACAAAGTCACAAATTGAAGACGAGGAAGACATTCAAAGAGAGTACTATTAAAAAAGAAAAAAAGAAAAAAATGCTTATGAGATCCGAGCTTAAGTAGTAGTTTCTAAGACTCGAACCGATAGATCCTTTGGGGTGCTAGATCGCCTAACCACCTAAGACTTTTTTCCGGTTTGGGATCGGTTGGTTGAAGGTTCGCTACACGGGTCAAGGACGTTACTATCTCAAGGCAAGGTGATCATCTTTAGGTACTCGTCTTATACTTATGCAGCAGTGATCATCTTTGGCTCATGATGTGGGAAATGCCTAGTAAGACTAGACCCTGGGAAGAGTTACCTTTGCGGGGTACTTTGGATAAGAGAGATGTGACCAGTATGTGGATAGCTTGCATATTTAGAAATTATCAGCATGAAATGGAATCAAGAGAGTTAAAAAGTTAAACGGATTTCTCTACATAAACACAGGTATGAATCTATTTATAACTGGATCTTTGATTAAGTTGTGAAGTATTGGTATTTGCAATAGCGCCTTAAATATCATTAGTAGGCTATCTTGATGCGAATAAGGGTCATGTTACAAATTCTAAACCTTATAACGTAAGGTTGTTTTTACCATTTGAAATCATTTTTACACCAATTATTATCCGAGTTATACCTACCTCATTAAATAAACACAGGTGTAGAAACAACCCGAAAATGTGTGTTTCTTTTGACACGATGTGTAGGAATTTGAATATTTTTTTTTGGTGATTAGTTATTGAGGTTGTAAAGTAAGTCTTAAGGGTTGATTGATGCAAAGAAAAGAAGGTTATTGAAAGCCTAGTAATGTGATTTTTAGGGAAAGTTAAGTGAAAAGAGCTTAGGCTTTGAGATGAAAGGTTTGTGTTAAGAAGTAAAGTTGTGGAAATTTTTGAAGTTTGAGTTATCAACCCAAATTGTCTTTTACATCTCAATTCATAACCTAGAAAGGATGTTTTATGAAAATTTGTTTGCAATAAGGGCCACTTAGGATTTTTATTTTGAAAAGTGTTTGAATGAAAATGGGGGGAGAAAGGGGGGTGCGTTTGATGGTTTGTATGTTGTTTTGTAAGTGACAGGAATGTGAGGAATTGTTTTGTGAGGAAATAAGCTTATTTGTGAAAAGATGAAGAGTACGAGAGCTTGTGGAGGATTGACTTGAAGGCTTGAATCTTGCGGAATTTTGTTGAAGATTATACGTACAGTTATTGTTTTGAGATTGACTTGCTTGAGGACAAGCAAGGTTCAAGTGTGGGGGATTTTGATAACGCCATTTTCATACATATATTTTGGGCGTTATCTTGTTCCATTTGTTGGTATTTTGAAGACTTTGATGGAGATATCGAGTTATTTGAGTTTAAAATGAGGAAATTGTCAAGATTTGGTTCGTTGGCTCATTAACGATGATTTTTATTGTAGATATAGCCAAAACGGAGTTAGAGTTTAAGATAAACGCGTCTCGGGTGAAAAAGTCAGTTTCCATCGCTTCAGGATGATGTTTATCGTGTTTTGGTCATCGTGATACGTGACAAAGTGCATCAGAACACTACATGGAAAAAAGGGTGTTCTGACCATTCTATCGCGTTTTGATCACTACTGTCGCGTCCTGGTTATCGCGTTACGCGATGATGTGGTCGCGGATCGCGATGGTATGTCGCGGAACGCGACCTGAGTCGGTTTCAGCTGTTTTTCCAGATTCTATAAATAGAAGAATTTTACCCCAATTTAGGGTATGCAGTTTTATTTACGAATTTTCTTCCACAGCAACATTAGTTACGAATTTCTTTGTCTTTCTTCATTATTTTACAAGGGTTTAAGCTACAATATCATTCTTGGTTAGTTTAATCTTTGTATTAACTTTTATTACTTTTATTAATTTGTTCTTCATTCAATTCAATGATTATGTTTAATTGTTCTCCTTATTTATTTGTTCTTTGTTTTACCATGAGTAGCTAAATATTTAGTATTCACTTAGATGCATGAACCTAGGTCATGGATTGCGATCTTTTGGTTAGTAACAATTAATTAAAATTACACAAGTTTATGTCTAGCTAAGATCCACCGTTATTAAAGCTTATTGATTGTTAGATCACGGAAGTTATTGATTAACTAACGACAGTTAAATTGATTAATAGCTTTTACTAGATTATTGAACGTGAATGATTTAGGAATACGTGAGATTTTATGAGGGACACCGATAATAAAATTAATCGTATAGTGGTTGAACTTGAAATTAGTTGCAATAATTGTGAGGTTGTAAGGGACACCAAACCAACCTAAGTTAGATTATGATCTTGAGTAATATCATTGTGAATTGGATAGTAACTCTAGGTTAACGACAGTTATACTTAGGTTATTAGTCTTAAACTGTAGGAATCGATAGATAAATACAGTGTCACATCATTGTAATTGTTTACTTAACGAGTTTAAACGAGCAATCCTAGCCTAGGGAATTGTAGCTAAGTGGATACCTTTGCTTCTTATTGAATTAAGTTTAATTTACTTTCGCGTTTAATCAATTTTACAACAAAACCCCCCTTTAAATCTTAGAATAATTAATAGTTCAAGTTTTCAATTACCTGCTCTCTGTGGAACGAATTGGTCAAATACTTGTTTAATTACTACACGAACTGGTTATAGTTTCCTGTATTGTGTGATAATCGATAGGTATTTAGCTAATAATTTAGAGTACGAAATTACACATCATCAAGATACATCTTCGTTGCGCCCGGATGAATGGAATACTTTGACTTATGTGCTTCATCTAGTAGCACTTGTCGATAATCACCCATCTTAGGCACCCACACTCTTCCTTGAAAAGACAACAAACCCCGCGAGCCTATAGTAATGAACTCTGATTGTCCCACAATTCGCTCTGTATGCTTGTTGTGAACGTAAGCCTCTATTTGAATCACACCGAGTTTTTCAAGAAAGTCGTTAGTAATAATCATACGTAACAATCCCAATCGTAACGCCGGGCGATGACTCTTTCGACTTAACGCATCCGCGACCACATTCGCCTTGCCCGGATGATAAAGTATTTCACAATCATAATCTTTCACCACATCCATCCATCTACGTTGATGATAATTCAAATCTCGTTGATTAAAGAGGTGTTTCAAACTCTTATGATCCGAATAAATCGTACACTTGACACCATACAAGTAATGGTGTCAAATTTTCAACGCATGCACAACCGCCGCCAACTCAAGATCATGAGTCGGATATCTCGTCTCGTGTTCCTTTAATTGTCGAGAGGCATAAGCGATGACTTTACCTCTTTGCATTAGAACACACCCGAGTCCATTTAACGAAGCATCACAATAAACCGTCATGTCTTCCACTCCTTCCGGCAACACTAACATCGGAGCTTGACACAACTTCTCCTTTAACAATTGAAAAGCAATTTCTTGCTCGTTCTCCCAATTAAATCTCGCATTCTTCCTTGTTAATCTCGTCAACGAAGAAGCGATCTTAGAAAAGTCTTGGATAAACCGACGATAATAACCGTCCAATCCGAGAAAACTTTCGGACCTCCGTAGGCGTAGTCGGTTGTCTCCAACTCTTCACCGTCTCTATCTTCCCCGGATCCACTTGAATGCCGTCTTTGTTCACAATATGACCAAGGAATTGAACTTTTCTTAGCCAAAATTCACATTTGGAGAACTTAGCATACAACTTCTCCTTTCGTAACGTCTTCAATACTTCACGCAAATGATGTTCATGTTCGTTCATACTCTTTGAATAAACAAGTATGTCGTCAATGAACACAATTACCGACTTGTCCAACATAGGTTGGCACACTCGGTTCATAAGATCCATGAATGCCGCCGGTGCATTCGTAAGACCAAAAGGCATAACTACGAACTCAAAATGCCCATAACGTGTTCGAAAATCCGTTTTCTCAATATCTTCCTCACGGACCCACATTTAGTGATAGCCGGACCGTAGGTCGATTTTAGAGAAATACGTTGCACCTTGGAGTTGGTCAAACAAATCGTCAATCCGAGGTAACGGATAACGATTTTTGATCGTCACTTTATTTAACTCCCGATAATCGATGCACATCCGCATACTACCATCCTTCTTTTTCACGAATAAGACCGGAGCGCCCCATGGCGAAGCACTCGGTCGAATAAAACCATTCTCAAGCAACTCTTGGGTTTGATTTAACAACTCTTGCATTTCCGTTGGTGCTAAACGATAAGGAGTTTTAGCAATGGGAGTAGCTCCCGGAACCAACTCAATACGAAATTCAACTTGTCTTTCCCGGTAACTCATCCGAAAAAACGTCTTCGAATTCACTAACCACCGGAATATCACGAATTCTTGGTGGCTCATCACGAGTATCAATAACGTGGGCAAGAAAAGCCATGTCACCACTAACAAGAAAACGACGTGCCCGTGCAAAAGTGCATATCGGCACAAGTCTTCTTCGTTTATCACCGTGAATAATTAACTCTCCCCCACTTGGGGTCTTCACATGTATAAACCTTTCATGGCATGCAATATCGGCTCTATTTCGATCGAGCCAATCCATACCAACAACGATATCAAAATCGCCCAAGGTCATTGGAATGAGATCGATTTTAAAATTTTCGGCACCAAACACAACATTACAATTTGTACACACATCAACCACTAGCGCCGTCTTGCCATCCGCTATTTCAACTTCTATCGGACGACTTAACTTAACTAGCGGTTTATTTAACTTCGGCACGAACCTTGGAGAAACAAACGATAAACTGGCACCACTATCAAATAGGATTCGTGCCGGATTAGAGTTAACCATGAAAGTACCTGAAACGACTTCGTTGGATTGCTTGGCTTCCTCATTCGTCATCAA
Organism: Rutidosis leptorrhynchoides; assembly: GCF_046630445.1. Taxonomy (NCBI): domain Eukaryota; kingdom Viridiplantae; phylum Streptophyta; class Magnoliopsida; order Asterales; family Asteraceae; genus Rutidosis; species Rutidosis leptorrhynchoides. The sequence goes on along the minus strand of NC_092342.1, from coordinate 330,339,727 downwards.
ATAGTTGCGACCCCTAGCCGTGTCCGCCGCTTTCTCTAACCGTTTAAAGTTATCATTATTCAAGTCGGGGCATTCCTGCCTCTTGTGCCCCTCTTTACCACAATTAAAGCAAGTAACTTTGGTCGACGCCTTGGTGCAATCACGGGCCATGTGTCCTCTTTGATTACAATTATAACACGTGGGCCCGAAACCCCCGGAAGCACCCTTCTTTACACTATTAACGCTTTCGAAGCCTTTCTTGTTCTTTTTATTGGAAAAGTTCGAATGACTCGAACCTTTAAACTTTCTTTTAGAAAAAGTGAAATCACTCTTCCTTGGAACCTCCGGCTCAAAACCCCGAGCCAACTCGAATAGCTCTTCGAAAGTCTTAGCCATTCCCCAGCTGATCTTACCCTTTAACTCGTCGCTCAAGGTACGGTAGAAATCTTTCATTAGCTTGTGATCGTCACCAACATATTCCGGGCAAAAACGAGTCTTTGCCAAAAAGGTAGACTTGAGAGTAACCAAGTCCATTGAACCTTGTTGCAAATGATGCAACTCGTCCCGGATTCTATCAAGGTCAGAAGAAGTTCGGTATTCTTGGAAGAATTCCTTCTTAAACTCCTCCCATGTCAAGATCATGCATTGCTCTTCCCCATATAAATTGATTTTATTATCCGACCACAACTTGCCTTCTTCACGTAACATGCTAGACCCATATCTCGCCTTCTTCTCGGGAGGACACTTCGCGGTACGGAACGCTCCCTCGATATCAGAAATCCAACAAGTGCTTTTCAATGGATCCCTCACCCCATTAAATATCGGAGGTTGAGTATCCTTGAAATTCTTGTAGTGGAAGTCTCGCCTTCCTTCACCTCCTTCACCGCGAGGATAAATGTTTCTAGCATCAAGGGCCTCTTCGATAGTGGCCTTCATTCGTTCATTTATCAAATCGGTCACTTGCCCATCGACCGAATCTTGGAAGACCTTTCGGACATCCGTAAGAAAATCCGCTTTTAACTTTTTAAAGATAGCCTAAACCTTAGCCGAAAATTCGACGTCCTCGCTTGTACTTCCGTTATCATGATCGGGACCGTTTCTCGTCTTCATTCTATAAAACGGAATACGTTAAACCATGTAACGAAAAGACATAACACGTAAGTATATACATGTACACCTCACTACCTCATCTTGCTCAACAATCGTCGTACATTACTCGTTTGACACGATTTGCACCTGTAACAACGGTAGCTAATCGTTGTTACGCGAGCACGTCGCATTAACTCGCTAGTACAACGTCCGTCTTGCTTGATGTGTAGTGACCTGAACTTTTCCATGTTTATATATATTAATTGAGATTGATATTTACATGATTAAATGTTTCCAACATGTTAAGCAATCAAACTTGTTAAGACTTGATTAATTGAAATAGGTTTCATATAGACAATTGACCACCCAAGTTGACCGGTGATTCACGAACGTTAAAACTTGTAAAAACTATATGATGAAATATATATGGTATATATATAGTAAACATGATATTATGATAAGTAAACATATCATTAATTATATTAACAATGAACTACATATGTAAAAACAAGACTACTAACTTAATGATTTTGAAACGAGACATATATGTAACGATTATCGTTGTAACGACATTTAATGTATATATATCATATTAAGAGATATTTGTACATCATAATATCATGATAATATAATAATTTAAAATCTCTTTTGATATTATAAACATTGGGTTAACAACATTTAACAAGATCGTTAACCTAAAGGTTTCAAAACAACATTTACATGTAACGACTAACGATGACTTAACGACTCAGTTAAAATGTATATACATGTAGTGTTTTAATATGTATTCATACACTTTTGAAAGACTTCAAGACACTTATCAAAATACTTCTACTTAACAAAAATGCTTACAATTACATCCTCGTTCAGTTTCATCAACAATTCTACTCGTATGCACCCGTATTCGTACTCGTACAATACACAGCTTTTAGATGTATGTACTATTGGTATATACACTCCAATGATCAGCTCTTAGCAGCCCATGTGAGTCACCTAACACATGTGGGAACCATCATTTGGCAACTAGCATGAAATATCTCATAAAATTACAAAAATATGAGTAATCATTCATGACTTATTTACATGAAAACAAAATAACATATCCTTTATATCTAATCCATACACCAACGACCAAAAACAACTACAAACACTTTCATTCTTCAATTTTCTTCATCTAATTGATCTCTCTCAAGTTCTATCTTCAAGTTCTAAGTGTTCTTCATAAATTCCAAAAGTTCTAGTTTCATAAAATCAAGAATACTTTCAAGTTTGCTAGCTCACTTCCAATCTTGTAAGGTGATCATCCAACCTCAAGAAATCTTTGTTTCTTACAGTAGGTTATCATTATAATACAAGGTAATAATCATATTCAAACTTTGGTTCAATTTCTATAACTATAACAATCTTATTTCAAGTAATGATCTTACTTGAACTTGTTTTCGTGTCATGATTCTGCTTCAAGAACTTCGAGCCATCCAAGGATCCATTGAAGCTAGATCCATTTTTCTCTTTTCCAGTAGGTTTATCCAAGGAACTTAAGGTAGTAATGATGTTCATAACATCATTCGATTCATACATATAAAGCTATCTTATTCGAAGGTTTAAACTTGTAATCACTAGAACATAGTTTAGTTAATTCTAAACTTGTTCACAAACAAAAGTTAATCCTTCTAACTTGACTTTTAAAATAAACTAAACACATGTTCTATATCTATATGATATGCTAACTTAATGATTTAAAACCTGGAAACACGAAAAACACCGTAAAACCGGATTTACGCCGTCGTAGTAACACCGCGGGCTGTTTTGGGTTAGTTAATTAAAAACTATGATAAACTTTGATTTAAAAGTTGTTATTCTGAGAAAATGATTTTTATTATGAACATGAAACTATATCCAAAAATTATGGTTAAACTCAAAGTGGAAGTATGTTTTCTAAAATGGTCATCTAGACGTCGTTCTTTCGACTGAAATGACTACCTTTACAAAAACGACTTGTAACTTATTTTTCCGACTATAAACCTATACTTTTTCTGTTTAGATTCATAAAATAAGGTTCAATATGAAACCATAGCAATTTTATTCACTCAAAACGGATTTAAAATGAAGAAGTTATGGGTAAAACAAGATTGGATAATTTTTCTCATTTTAGCTACGTGAAAATTGGTAACAAATCTATTCCAACCATAACTTAATCAACTTGTATTGTATATTATGTAATCTTGAGATACCATAGACATGTATACAATGTTTCGACCTATCATGTCGACACATCTATATATATTTCGGAACAACCATAGACACTCTATATGTGAATGTTGGAGTTAGCTATACAGGGTTGAGGTTGATTCCAAAATATATATAGTTTGAGTTGTGATCAATACTTAGATACGTATACACTGGGTCGTGGATTGATTCAAGATAATATTTATCGATTTATTTCTGTACATCTAACTGTGGACAACTAGTTTTAGGTTACTAACGAGGACAGCTGACTTAATAAACTTAAAACATCAAAATATATAAAAAGTGTTGTAAATATATTTTGAACACACTTTGATATATATGTATATATTGTTATAGGTTCGTGAATCAACCAGTGGCCAAGTCTTACTTCCCGACGAAGTAAAAATCTGTGAAAGTGAGTTATAGTCCCACTTTTAAAATCTAATATTTTTGGGATGAGAATACATGCAGGTTTTATAAATGATTTACAAAATAGACACAAGTACATGAAACTACATTCTATGGTTGAATTATCGAAATCGAATATGCCCCTTTTTATTAAGTCTGGTAATCTAAGAATTAGGGAACAGACACCCTAATTGACGCGAATCCTAAAGATAGATCTATCGGGCCCAACAAGCCCCATCCAAAGTACCGGATGCTTTAGTACTTCGAAATTTATATCATATCCGAAGGGTGTCCCGGAATGATGGGGATATTCTTATATATGCATCTTGTTAATGTCGGTTACCAGGTGTTCACCATATGAATGATTTTTATCTCTATGTGTGGGATGTGTATTGAAATATGAAATCTTATGGTCTATTATTATGATTTGATATATATAGGTTAAACCTATAACTCACCAACATTTTTGTTGACGTTTTAAGCATGTTTATTCTCAGGTGATTATTAAGAGCTTCCGCTGTCGCATACTTAAATAAGGACGAGATTTGGAGTCCATGCTTGTATGATATTGTGTAAAAACTGCATTCAAGAAACTTATTTTGTTGTAACATATTTGTATTGTAAACCATTATGTAATGGTCGTGTGTAAACCGGATATTTTAGATTATCATTATTTGATAATCTACGTAAAGCTTTTTAAACCTTTATTGATGAAATAAAGGTTATGGTTTGTTTTAAAATGAATGCAGTCTTTGAAAAACGTCTCATATAGAGGTCAAAACCACGCAACGAAATCAATTAATATGGAACGTTTTTAATCAATAAGAACGGGACATTTCAGTTGGTATCCGAGCGTTGGTCTTAGAGAACCAGAATTTTGCATTAGTGTGTCTTATCGAGTTTGTTAGGATGCATTAGTGAGTCTGGACTTCTACCGTGTTTACTTGAAAAATGATTGCTTAACAAATTTTGTTGAAAACTTTATATTTTTAACATGTGAATATTATGTGATATATTAATCTCTTAACGCGTTTGATATTATGTGATAGATGTCTACCTCTAGAACAAGTCCCATTGACTCACCTAATAATAATGAAGAGTCAAATGTAAATTGGAATGATTCGTGGACTGATTCACAAGTTCCCGAAGAGGAACCGGAAGAAGAATCGGAACCGGAAGAAGAATCGGAACCGGTGGGGGAAATAATAAAACGGTTAAGTAAAAGAAAATCCTCAACCAACCGACCAAGGTTAATTATGGTCAATGGTGTTTCCACCAAGGAAGCAAAATATTGGGAGGATTACCAATTCTCTGATGAATCGGATTCCGACGAGAATTCCGATGATGTTATAGAAATTACCCCAACTGAATTTAAAAAGGCAAAAGAAAATAATAAGGGAAAGGGCATAAAAATAGAGAAATCTAATTCCAACCCCGATGAACTTTATATGTATCGTCAACCCCCGAAGTCCTTAAGTTGTAACAATGACCCGGGAACCTCTAAACCACCAGGTTTTTCTAAACCAATGTGGATTACGACGGCTCGTATTAGGGGAACATCATATATCCCTAGAAACTTGGTAAAACGAACCAAAACCGAAGAAGAAGAAACAAGCGAGTCGGAATAAGATAGTTATATTCGTGTGGTGTAATATATGTAATATAGTGTGCTTATGCTTTATGATATATGTAAAAATTGCTTGTATTAATAAGTATTTTTTTTTATGAATCTAACTCTTGTCTATTTTACAGTATAAAAACATAAAATGGATAGACAACCCAATATTTTAAGAGACCTACCCGGAGACATGATTGATGAAATCTTGTCTAGAGTCGGTCAGAATTCTTCGGCACAACTATTTAAGGCGAGATCAGTTTGTAAGACATTCGAAGAACGTTCCAAGAATGCCTTGGTTTATAAAAGGCTTTCGTTCTAAAGATGGGGGATATCACATTGGGAAATCCATAAGTTACGATGTGTTTACTTTGAGGCATATATTACGGGGAACCCAAATGCTATTTTATGCAATGGGTTAAGAAATTATTTTGACTCAATATATCCGAATATTGGACTTCGTGATTTAGAAAAAGTGGCTAACATGCAACATAAAGAAGCATGTTATGCTTACGGATTAGTAATGTTCGCTTCTCACTAAAGTGAGAACAAGAACATCGGGCTACAACTATTAAACAAAACGTTCCCACAAGTGACGGAGTCGGTAATTGGGATAAGAAATGAGGTTTTTAGATTGTTACGGGACTGTTGGACATTACGTAACCCTCGCCCCTTTGACGACGTTACAACACGCTGTCTTATCAACGGCCATAACGGTTATGTTCCACAAGACCAAGGATGGGAAGTAATCCTAGTAAAACCAGAATGCATGACTTGTTTCTGGACGTATGAATTACGTGTCTTTATTGCCTTTGCTGAACGACTTGTGTACTAGCTAGAATTATCTTCACAACCATCTTGTATCAAATTTATTGTGTGCTATATTTCATGCTATATGTAAAATAAGCGGTATTGTAAGTTTGTAAAATATTGTGTAAAAGTTTGAACGCGAAATATTATTATAATCAGTTTTTCATATAGAATTGTAGTAGTTGAATTGTATATTAGCTACTAAGTATGAACTTAAAGGGTAGGTACTACCCGAATTTAAACTTATAAAACGCTAATATGAAGAAAAAGCTTTTATAAATGAGTTCATATTATGCTACGAAATACTATTAACTACTCTTAATATTCTGTATGATTAACTTGTTCCATTTGACTATTTTGAAGGAAATGGCACCGACTACTCGACACACCGTGAATATGAATGAAGAGGAATTCCGTACTTTTCTAGCTTCAAACATAGCCGCAGTACAGGCTGCGCTACATACCAACAATAACCTTGGATCTAGCAGTACAGGAAATCGTGTAGGATGCACCTACAAAGAATTTACTGCCTGCAAACCTTTGGAATTTGATGGAACCGAAGGACCGATCGGATTGAAACGGTGGACCGAGAAGGTCGAATCGGTGTTTGCCATAAGTAAGTGTACTGAAGAGGACAAAGTGAAGTACGCTACGCATACCTTCACAGGTTCTGCGTTAACATGGTGGAATACCTATCTAGAGCAAGTGGGACAAGACGATGCGTACGCACTACCGTGGTCAGCATTCAAGCACTTGATGAACGAGAAGTACCGTCCCAGAACCGAGGTCAATAAGCTCAAGACAGAACTTAGAGGGTTACGAACCCAAGGATTTGATATTACCACGTACGAAAGACGATTCACAGAATTGTGCCTATTGTGTCCGGGAGCATTCGAAGATGAGGAAGAGAAGATCGACGCGTTTGTGAAAGGATTACCGGAAAGAATCCAAGAAGATATAAGTTCACACGAGCCCGCCTCCATACAACAGGCATGTAGAATGGCTCACAAACTAGTGAACCAGATTGAAGAAAGAATTAAAGAACAGACTGCTGAAGAGGCCAATGTGAAGCAAGTCAAAAGAAAGTGGGAGGAAAATGGTGATAAGAATCACCAATACAACAACAACAGCAATTACAACAATAATCGCAACAATTATCCCAACAATCGCAACATCAATCGCAACTACAACAAACGGCCCAACAACAACAACAACAACAACAACAGCAACTACAACAATCATCCCAACAACAATAATAACCGCAATAACAACAACAATTAGAAGCAGCTATGCCAAAGGTGTGAAAAGTATCACTCGGGGTTCTGCACCAAATTTTGCAACAAGTGTAAAAGAAATGGTCATAGCGCAGCAAAGTGTGAGGTCTACGGAGCAGGGGTTAATAGAACGAAAGGAACAAATGGTGTCGGAACGAGTAATGGCGGAGCAAGTAGTGTCAGAGCAAGTTATGCCAATGTAGTTTGTTATAAATGTGGAAAACCAGGCCACATTATTAGAAATTGCCCGAACCAGGAGAACACGAATGGACAAGGCCGCGGAAGAGTTTTCAATATTAATGCGACAGAGGCACAAGAAGACCCGGAGCTTGTTACGGGTACGTTTCTTATTGACAATAAATATGCTTACGTTTTATTTGATTCGAGTGCGGATAGAAGCTATATGAGTAGAGATTTTTGTGCTAAATTAAGTTGTCCATTGACGCCTTTGGATAGTAAATTTTTACTCGAATTAGCAAATGGTAAATTAATTTCAGCAGATAATATATGTCGGAATCGAGAAATTAAACTGGTTAGTGAAACATTTAAGATTGATTTGATACCAGTAGAGTTAGGGAGTTTTGATGTGATAATCGGTATGGACTGGTTGAAAGAAGTGAAAGCAGAGATCGTTTGTTATAAAAATGCAATTCGCATTATACGAGAAAAAGGAAAACCCTTAATGGTGTACGGAGAAAAGGGCAACACGAAGCTACATCTTATTAGTAATTTGAAGGCACAAAAACTAATAAGAAAAGGTTGCTATGCTGTTCTAGCACACGTCGAAAAAGTACAAACTGAAGAAAAGAGCATCAATGATGTTCCCATTGCAAAAGAATTTCCCGATGTATTTCCGAAAGAATTACCGGGATTACCCCCACATCGATCCGTTGAATTTCAAATAGATCTTGTACCAGGAGCTGCACCAATAGCTCGTGCTCCTTACAGACTCGCACCCAGCGAGATGAAAGAACTGCAAAGCCAATTACAAGAACTTTTAGAGCGTGGTTTCATTCGACCAAGCACATCACCGTGGGGAGCTCCTGTTTTGTTTGTCAAGAAGAAAGATGGTACATTCAGGTTGTGTATCGACTACCGAGAGTTGAACAAACTTACCATCAAGAACCACTACCCACTACCGAGAATCGATGACTTATTTGATCAACTACAAGGCTCGTCTGTTTATTCAAAGATTGACTTACGTTCCGGGTATCATCAAATGCGGGTGAAAGAAGATGATATTCCAAAGACTGCTTTCAGAACACGTTACGGTCATTACGAGTTTATGGTCATGCCGTTTGGTTTAACTAATGCACCAGCTGTGTTCATGGACCTTATGAACCGAGTGTGTGGACCATACCTTGACAAGTTTGTCATTGTTTTCATTGATGACATACTTATTTACTCAAAGAATGACCAAGAACACGGTGAACATTTGAGAAAGGTGTTAGAAGTATTGAGGAAGGAAGAATTGTACGCTAAGTTTTCAAAGTGTGCATTTTGGTTGGAAGAAGTTCAATTCCTTGGTCACATAGTGAACAAAGAAGGTATTAAGGTGGATCCGGCAAAGATAGAAACTGTTGAAAAGTGGGAAACCCCGAAAACTCCGAAACACATACGCCAGTTTTTAGGACTAGCTGGTTACTACAGAAGGTTCATCCAAGACTTTTCCAGAATAGCAAAACCCTTGACTGTATTAACGCATAAAGGGAAGAAATTTGAATGGAATGATGAACAAGAGAAAGCGTTTCAGTTATTGAAGAAAAAGCTAACTACGGCACCTATATTGTCATTTCCTGAAGGGAATGATGATTTTGTGATTTATTGTGACGCATCAAAGCAAGGTCTCGGTTGTGTATTAATGCAACGAACGAAGGTGATTGCTTATGCGTCTAGACAATTGAAGATTCACGAACAAAATTATACGACGCATGATTTGGAATTAGGTGCGGTTGTTTTTGCATTAAAGACTTGGAGGCACTACTTATATGGGGTCAAAAGTATTATATATACCGACCACAAAAGTCTTCAGCATATATTTAATCAGAAACAACTGAATATGAGGCAGCGTAGGTGGATTGAATTGTTGAATGATTACGACTTTGAGATTCGTTACCACCCGGGGAAGGCAAATGTGGTAGCCGATGCCTTGAGCAGGAAGGACAGAGAACCCATTCGAGTAAAATCTATGAATATAATGATTCATAATAACCTTACTACTCAAATAAAGGAGGCGCAACAAGGAGTTTTAAAAGAGGGAAATTTAAAGGATGAAATACCCAAAGGATCGGAGAAGCATCTTAATATTCGGGAAGACGGAACCCGGTATAGGGCTGAAAGGATTTGGGTACCAAAATTTGGAGATACGAGAGAAATGGTACTTAGAGAAGCTCATAAAACCAGATACTCAATACATCCTGGAACGGGGAAGATGTACAAGGATCTCAAGAAACATTTTTGGTGGCCGGGTATGAAAGCCGATGTTGCTAAATACGTAGGAGAATGTTTGACGTGTTCTAAGGTCAAAGCTGAGCATCAGAAACCATCAGGTCTACTTCAACAACCCGAAATTCCGGAATGGAAATAGGAAAACATTACCATGGATTTCATCACTAAATTGCCAAGGACTGCAAGTGGTTTTGATACTATTTGGGTAATAGTTGATCGTCTCACCAAATCAGCACACTTCCTGCCAATAAGAGAAGATGACAAGATGGAGAAGTTAGCACGACTGTATTTGAAGGAAGTCATCTCCAGACATGGAATACCAATCTCTATTATCTCTGATAGGGATGGCAGATTTATTTCAAGATTCTGGCAGACATTACAGCAAGCATTAGGAACTCGTCTAGACATGAGTACTGCCTATCATCCACAAACTGATGGGTAGAGCGAAAGGACGATACAAACGCTTGAAGACATGCTACGAGCATGTGTTATTGATTTCGGAAACAGTTGGGATCGACATCTACCGTTAGTAGAATTTTCCTACAACAACAGCTACCATTCAAGCATTGAGATGGCGCCGTTTGAAGCACTTTATGGTAGAAAGTGCAGGTCTCCGATTTGTTGGAGTGAAGTGGGGGATAGACAGATTACGGGTCCGGAGATTATACAAGAAACTACCGAGAAGATCATCCAAATTCAACAACGGTTGAAAACCGCCCAAAGTCGACAAAAGAGCTACGCTGACATTAAAAGAAAAGATATAGAATTTGAAATTGGAGAGATGGTCATGCTTAAAGTTGCACCTTGGAAAGGCGTTGTTCGATTTGGTAAACGAGGGAAATTAAATCCAAGGTATATTGGACCATTCAAGATTATTGATCGTGTCGGACCAGTAGCTTACCGACTTGAGTTACCTCAACAACTCGCGGCTGTACATAACACTTTCCACGTCTCGAATTTGAAGAAATGTTTTGCTAAAGAAGATCTCACTATTCCGTTAGATGAAATCCAAATCAACGAAAAACTTCAATTCATCGAAGAACCCGTCGAAATAATGGATCGTGAGGTTAAAAGACTTAAGCAAAATAAGATACCAATTGTTAAGGTTCGATGGAATGCTCGTAGAGGACCCGAGTTCACCTGGGAGTGTGAAGATCAGATAAAGAAGAAATACCCGCATCTATTTCCAGAAGATTCGTCAACACCTTCAACAGCTTAAAATTTCGGGACGAAATTTATTTAACGGGTAGGTACTGTAGTGACCCGAACTTTTCCATGTTTATATATATTAATTGAGATTGATATTTACATGATTAAATGTTTCCAACATGTTAAGCAATCAAACTTGTTAAGACTTGATTAATTGAAATAGGTTTCATATAGACAATTGACCACCCAAGTTGACCGGTGATTCACGAACGTTAAAACTTGTAAAAACTATATGATGACATATATATGGTATATATATAGTTAACATGATATTATGATAAGTAAACATATCATTAATTATATTAACAATGAACTACATATGTAAAAACAAGACTACTAACTTAATGATTTTGAAACGAGACATATATGTAACGATTATCGTTGTAACGACATTTAATGTATATATATCATATTAAGAGATATTCGTACATCATAATATCATGATAATATAATAATTTAAAATCTCTTTTGATATTATAAACATTGGGTTAACAACATTTAACAAGATCGTTAACCTAAAGGTTTCAAAACAACATTTACATGTAACGACTAACGATGACTTAACGACTCAGTTAAAATGTATATACATGTAGTGTTTTAATATGTATTCATACACTTTTGAAAGACTTCAAGACACTTATCAAAATACTTCTACTTAACAAAAATGCTTACAATTACATCCTCGTTCAGTTTCATCAACAATTCTACTCGTATGCACCCGTATTCGTACTCATACAATACACAGCTTTTAGATGTATGTACTATTGGTATATACACTCCAATTATCAGCTCTTAGCAGCCCATGTGAGTTACCTAACACATGTGGGAACCATCATTTGACAACTAGCATGAAATATCTCATAAAATTACAAAAATATGAGTAATCATTCATGACTTATTTACATGAAAACAAAATAACATATCCTTTATATCTAATCCATACACCAACGACCAAAAACACCTACAAACACTTTCATTCTTCAATTTTCTTCATCTAATTGATCTCTCTCAAGTTCTATCTTCAAGTTCTAAGTGTTCTTCATAAATTCCAAAAGTTCTAGTTTCATAAAATCAAGAATACTTTCAAGTTTGCTAGCTCACTTCCAATCTTGTAAGGTGATCATCCAACCTCAAGAAATCTTTGTTTCTTACAGTAGGTTATCATTCTAATACAAGGTAATAATCATATTCAAACTTTGGTTCAATTTCTATAACTATAACAATCTTATTTCAAGTGATGATCTTACTTGAACTTGTTTTCGTGTCATGATTCTGCTTCAAGAACTTCGAGTCATCCAAGGATCCATTGAAGCTAGATCCATTTTTCTATTTTCCAGTAGGTTTATCCAAGGAACTTAAGGTAGTAATTATGTTCATAACATCATTCGATTCATACATATAAAGCTATCTTATTCGAAGGTTTAAACTTGTAATCACTAGAACATAGTTTAGTTAATTCTAAACTTGTTCGCAAACAAAAGTTAATCCTTCTAACTTGACTTTTAAAATAAACTAAACACATGTTCTATATCTATATGATATGCTAACTTAATGATTTAAAACCTGAAAACGTGAAAAACACCGTAAAACCGGATTTACGCCGTCGTAGTAACACCGCGGGCTGTTTTGGGTTAGTTAATTAAAAACTATGATAAACTTTGATTTAAAAGTTGTTATTCTGAGATAATGATTTTTATTATGAACATGAAACTATATATAAAAATTATGGTTAAACTCAAAGTGGAAGTATGTTTTCTAAAATGGTCATCTAGACGTCGTTCTTTCGACTGAAATGACTACCTTTACAAAAACGACTTGTAACTTATTTTTCCGACTATAAACCTATACTTTTTCTGTTTAGATTCATAAAATAAGGTTCAATATGAAACCATAGCAATTTGATTCACTCAAAACGGATTTAAAATGAAGAAGTTATGGGTAAAACAAGATTGGATAATTTTTCTCATTTTAGCTACGTGAAAATTGGTAACAAATCTATTCCAACCATAACTTAATCAACTTGTATTGTATATTATGTAATCTTGAGATACCATAGACACGTATACAATGTTTCGACCTATCATGTCGACACATCTATATATATTTCGGAACAACCATAGACACTCTATATGTGAATGTTGGAGTTAGCTATACAGGGTTGAGGTTGATTCCAAAATATATATAGTTTGAGTTGTGATCAATACTGAGATACGTATACACTGGGTCGTGGATTGATTCAAGATAATATTTATCGATTTATTTCTGTACATCTAACTGTGGACAACTAGTTGTAGGTTACTAACGAGGACAGCTGACTTAATAAACTTAAAACATCAAAATATATAAAAAGTGTTTTAAATATATTTTGAACATACTTTGATATATATGTATATATTGTTATAGGTTCGTGAATCAACCAGTGGCCAAGTCTTACTTCCCGACGAAGTAAAAATCTGTGAAAGTGAGTTATAGTCCCACTTTTAAAATCTAATATTTTTGGGATGAGAATACATGCAGGTTTTATAAATGATTTACAAAATAGACACAAGTACATGAAACTACATTCTATGCTTGAATTATCGAAATCGAATATGCCCCTTTTTATTAAGTCTGGTAATCTAAGAATTAGGGAACAGACACCCTAATTGACGCGAATCCTAAAGATAGATCTATCGGGCCCAACAAGCCTCATCCAAAGTACCGGATGCTTTAGTACTTCGAAATTTATATCATATCCGAAGGGTGTCCCGGAATGATGGGGATATTCTTATATATGCATCTTGTTAATGTCGGTTACCAGGTGTTCACCATATGAATGATTTTTATCTCTATGTATGGGATGTGTATTGAAATATGAAATCTTGTGGTCTATTATTATGATTTGATATATATAGGTTAAACCTATAACTCACCAACATTTTTGTTGACGTTTTAAGCATGTTTATTCTCAGGTGATTATTAAGAGCTTCCGCTGTCGCATATTTAAATAAGGACGAGATTTGGAGTCCATGCTTGTATGATATTGTGTAAAAACTGCATTCAAGAAACTTATTTTGTTGTAACATATTTGTATTGTAAACCATTATGTAATGGTCGTGTGTAAACCGGATATTTTAGATTATCATTATTTGATAATCTACGTAAAGCTTTTTAAACCTTTATTGATGAAATAAAGGTTATGGTTTGTTTTAAAATGAATGCAGTCTTTGAAAAACGTCTCATATAGAGGTCAAAACCTCGTAACGAAATCAATTAATATGGAACGTTTTTAATCAATAAGAACGGGACATTTCATGATGATTGCTAAACACAATACAAAACAATTAGCACAAGGTTAGTTCACATAAACCAAGGCACTAACAATTCCCGATTAGACCCAAAGTCCTACAAGTCCCGCATAAAGCGCTCACACAATAAAGCCCAAGTCTAGGCACCTATCTCAAGTCGCCTAAATCCCTTAGACCATGCTCTGATACCACTTGAAACAACCCAACCCGTATTCCATACGAAATTTTTTTTTTATATAATACACATTTATGCGCCAATTAAATATGTAAACCATTCCACGAGTTCCATTTAAACGTACAATGATTTAAATATTTACAAAAGGCACGAAAGCCATTAATTAAGTTCAATACAAGTTTGACCCCTACAATGATAGTTTATAATCCAAACGACACTCGAGCATGGTTTGGGACTAAACTACCCAAATCATCAGGCCAACTTCAAAAGCTATCCCAAAAGCACCCCTTGTCAACATAAATGGGAGACAACTAATCCAACCGTATGCCCTTACCCTTGTCCAAGCCGGAACCTATAAAATGGTAAACAACGAGAGGTTAAGCAATGTTTAGTGAGTGCAACAATTATACATACATATATATAACCTATCCATTCGCAATCACATTACCAAATACCTCATACGAACTTGTAACTCAAATAGCATGTCAACATAAACATAACACCAACAAGTCGTACATTATCACGCCACTTCGTTAGAATATACTCAACTCAACATGTATATATAATATGCTAAACAAATCAACAATCTCAATATGGTTAACCAATAACGCTATGGTGCTACCGGCTCGTGGTTCACACCATACGCTCGAGTCATACTCATTTATAGTGCTACCGGCTCGTGGTTCACACTCGATGCTACCGGCTCGTGGTTCACATCTTAGTTTATAGTGCTACCGGCTCGTGGTTCACACTCGATGCTACCGGCTCGTGGTTCACATCTTAGTTTATAGTGCTACCGGCTCGTGGTTCACACTCGATGCTACCGGCTCGTGGTTCACATCCCATCCCACACATGTTATGGCACTACCGGCACGTGGTTCATACCATAACATTCACAAATAAACACGCCATATACATGAACGCATAATTATTCCACTCACCTTGTCACAAGGATGATGATTTAGCACTTCCGAGCTTTAACGCAATGTACCTAAATCATTAAGTGCACATTCAATTTCACAACTAGTGGGATTAACCACAATACTCCCACTTGAGCATTTAATGACCCAAATTGTATTAAATGACTCAACTACTCACAACCGCCCATACATGGCCAAGACTCGACTTTAATCACTAAGACTAGTGAATTAAAGTCTATTAACTTCAATTAACACAAAACTTAGGGTAATCCATACCCATTTCATCCCATTAGGTCAACTAGTACATTTTGACCCATTTTATCTCACTTAAACTCACAATCAAGTCAAACTTACCCATTAACCCTTCTTTCATAAATATTAAAGTGCATTAGTGACTAACAACACCAATTGACACTTACAACCTCAAATCACAAGGCCAAAACCCTAGATTGTGGCTATTAGGGTTTCATTACAACAACATAACCCAAACTCACCCATTTTACCACCAAATGGGTCTTACAAATCTCTAGTACCCCAAACCCTAGTCATTAACCAATTAAAACTCAAAACTTAGAGTTAGAACTTACCGAGACTATCAACGCGTAGCTAGAGACACAAGGAACAACTTTAAATCTCCCTCCAAAGATCAACCCTCAATCCTTCACTCTCCAATCTTACTTTTTGATTCAAATGAGTTTTAAGTTTTGGGAGAGAAAATGGAGAGAAAAGAGAAAAAGAAATGAATTAAATGGATATGTGGTGGAGAGTTAATGCTTCCATCAGATCCATATGTCAATTTACCAATTTGCCCCTCAAAGTCATTTAATTGGAGCTAAAACCGGAATCTGTCCAGCAGATTTTCCGCGGCGCGGCCCAAATGTCGCGGCGTGACATATCGAAGGAAAATGAACCCTTCTTAACCCAACTTCTGATCCAGAATTGCTTTATGTGTCGCGGCGCGACCCTGTTTGTCGCGGTGCGGCATTAGCCGTCACCTGGACACATCGACAACCTTAAATGAATTTTGATTTTTATTTGATTCGCACACTTAAAACCCGCTTCCTACATTCGCCTAAACTTCAAAAATAGTCTCATAAGACTTAACGCTATGAAAGCCCATGTATACACTTGTAGGCGCACACATTATCAAGTATATATATATATATATATATATATATATATATATATATATATATATATATATATACATATCTACTCATATATCTATACAATTACGCATAATCTAGCGAGTTACAACGTACAAATGATTAAGTATGTACCTTTCGATACGTACAGGAAAACGGGGTGTTACAGGTTCGGACGAGCGGATAAATAAAATCTAGAATTTGATGTAGTATATAATCGTGATGAGATACTCTGGAAATGAGAGAGAAAATGGTGTTTTGGACAGGTTGGCTGGTAAGTGCTTCAGGTTCTTCACCAAGAGGGAAATGTGGTGGGTGGAAGGGATCGTCTTCTTATTATCTCCAATGATTAAGTAGACTACGAACCCATCAGATGAATTGGGGATGGATGATTGGTTGATTCATTCTGGTAACACTGCTTTCGGAGCTTAGGTGAAACTCCATATCGGAATAGCTGTCGGAATCCGAGGAATTCGAACTGGTTGAGGGATTCATCTCGTACAATCAGATGAAGGATTTTTGATAAGAAATGAATTATAGGATGTAGATTAGTACCCTGCAATACATAATTTACATATGGATATATAATACTAAAATCCCATAAGTTACGGAGGAATCTACGGAAGCTGTCAGGCAAAGGTAACAATAACAGATACGCTAAGATATGAATTTATCTATACACTGTCTATGCAATAGAGGCAGTAAGACGTGTCTTAGACTTTAAGGATGATAAGCAAATAATTTTCGACACTAAATGATAAGCAAAACTTTTGACATGCAGACACGGTCGAAGTCCAGACTCACTAATGCATCCTAACGACTATCAGTTAGACACACTAATGCAGACCTGGTTCGCTAAGACCACCATTCTGATACCACCTCTAACGACCCGTCATAATCCGTCAGGACGAATACATTACATTTGGTTACATCGCGAGGTACTTGACCTCTATATGATACAATTTTTCAAACATTGCACTCGTTTTTAAAAGACAAACTTTCATTACATCGAAATTGATGGCATGCATACCATTTTATAATATATCCAACTATAATTGACTTAATAATAATCTTGATGAACTCAATGACTTGAATGCAACGTCTTTTGAAATATGTCATGAACGACTCCAAGTAATATCTCTAAAATGAGCAAATGCACAACGGAAGATTTCTTTCATACCTGAGAATAAACATGCTTTCAAGTGTCAACCAAAAGGTTGGTGAGTTCATTAGTTTATTATAATCAATCATTTTCATCATTTTAATAGACCACAAGATTTTCATTTCCATTTCTCATAATTATACGTCCCATGCATAGAGACAAAAATCATTCATATGGATTAAACACCTGGTAACCGACATTAACAATATGCATATAAGAATATCCCCATCATTCTGGGACATCCATCGGACATGATCTAAAAACTCGAAGTACTAAAGCATCCGCTACAACGGATGGGGTTTGTTAGGCCCAATAGATCTATCTTTAGGATTCGCGTCAATTAGTAGACTTGGTTACTAATTCTTAGGTTACCAAGTAAAAGGGGCATATTCGACTTTGATCATTCAACCATATAATGTAGTTTCGATTACTTGTGTCTATTTCGTAAAACAGTTATAAAAGCGCATGTATTCTGATGTGGTAGCGTGGGGGTACGTGATAGTACTATATTTTACTACGAAATACGTTACAAATTACACAAGTTTTAATTATTTATTTACAAATGGGATATACCTAAACCTTGCTACAACACTTATAGGAAGTGTACCTAATCGTAGAGTAGTATAGTTTTTAGTAAGTCCGGTTCGTTCCACAGGGAGCTGGCTTATTTTACACTATATTTTAAATAACTATATTTATACAAAATATATATAATTATATATAATAATATATAAAAGGGGGTTTACCGTTTAATGACCGGTTTGTCGATTTTATATTTTAAGCGAACCGTAAAGTAAATGACGATATTTAACCAATATAAAATAAATAACAATAATTAAAATGACAATAAATAAAAGTACGAGGAAAAATGAAATAAAATATATTATGCTTATTTAAACTTCCGTAATCATGATGTTTGACGTGTTGATTTTTAGTTTATTCCCATGGGTTAATTGTTCTTTGTCCTGAATTATTTAATATGCCCGTCTGGTTTTTGTCCATAACAGTCCACCAGTCATAAATATAAAGTGCGAGTGTCCTCGTCAAATTATCCTTATATCCGAAGTCAAATATTCCAACTAATTGGGGACTTAAACTGTAACAAGGTTTTAATACTTTGTTTAATAATTACACCAGGATATCGACTGCGTGTAATCCAAGATTTTAATACTTTGTTAACAATTACACCAAGTGTCCTTGTACATAATTTCAGACCTGTTTTAATAATTCCGTAGACTATTAATCCATTCCCGTGTCCGGTAAAATGAACGATTATTCATACATATAAATACCCCGCCCATCGTATCCGATCGAGTGTATATGGTTATTTATGGGTACGTCCAATTGTAAATCTTTATATTAAAATTAACAAACTATCATTTAGTTAAACAAATATAAAGCCCATTAATAGCCCATAGTCTAATTTCCACAAGTGTCGTTCTTTTGTCCAAACCTCAATTATGGTACAAAGCCCAATTACCCAATTTTAGTATTTTAGCCCAACATCATGATTACTTCGGTTCAAATAAGCATAATAACAACTTAGTTACGAGACATTAATTTAAAAAGGAGAACATAGCTTACATTGATTATTTATCGCGTAGTGGTACACGGACAGAGCTCCGACTTTAAAACCCGTAAAAATAACCTTTACATAACCCGAACTAATCTAATATAAAACTACCCTATACTATATATATATATATATATATATATATATATATATATATATATATATATATATATATATATATATATATATATATATATATATATATATATATATTTATTTATTATTTAGTATTATTATTATTATTTATTTATATATTTTTTATAAAACTGCAGAAGCTCGTGGCCTTTTATAGGCATTTTGGAATCTGGCTGCTTCGCGAGTCGTGGAGTTTTTGGCCTTCAAACTCCGCGAGTCGTGGAGTTTGATTTTTCAGCTCACAATTTTTTGGATCTTAGCTTGTCGACATAATTTATATATAAATATAAAATATAAATAATTATTTATATATTATATTATATTCTTGTGCATAGTAGACTTGTAATTTTTAGTCCGTTGCGTCGGACGTTGATAGTTGACTCATGTCCCGGTTCCGAATTTTCGAACGTCCTTTCGTATAATTTAATATCTTGTACTTTGCGTTCCGCAACTTGTACTTTTGTCATTTTTAGACGTTTCTTATCAATAAATTGAACCACTTGGATTGTATCTTGTACATTTGAGCTTTTTGGTCATTTGCGTCTTCAAATCGTCGTTTTTTCCTTTTGTCTTCGCACTTATTTAATATAAACGATTACAACTTAAAATAGGACAATTACAACTAAATAATTTACATGTTGGGAGGATATTGCTACTAAATATATGTTCATTTGGAGCACTATCATATTCTCAGTCCTAAAAATATATATTGCAAAAGCATTTAAAAAGGGAGCAAATGAAACTCACCTATTGTATTTTGTAGTAAAAATACATATGACGATATTAAACAAATGCAGGGTTGGCCTCGGATTCACGAATCTATATCATTCATATATGTATTAAAACATATTCTTGTACTCGAATAAATTTATATATTGTTATTAGTGATGTATTTGCTATATTTGTTAATTTTATAAGTTTCATTATTTATTTATATATTTTCATTTTGTACGCAATAATATTAATTTAGTTAAGTTGTATATTAAAATATATCTTTATATAAAATCTTTAATTTTAATACTTATAATCTTAATCATGTCTTTTAAACTTGTATTTTTTTTATAATTACAATTATTTTAATAATAATAATATAGATTTTAGTGATAATAATAGTAATGATAGTTTTTAAGGATTACAAAAAGATAATTTTAGTAAAAATAATATTATTGATAATTACTTTTAATAGTGACAATATAATAGTGAAAATTCATATTATGATAATATTTATCATAATAACACTTATTTTAGTAATAAAACAATAAGGATTATAATTTAAATGATAATTCTAATAATGATGCTTAGTGATATTAATAATAATAATGATAATACTAATATTAATAAGAATGATAGATTTGAAAATAATAATGTATTTAATAATAACAATAATAATAGGAATACAGATAATATTGATAATAATGTTAATAATAACAATACTTACTAATGATAATCTTATTAATAATGATCATTTTATTATTACTAATAATACTTATGTTACTAATAATAATTAAAATGATATTAATACAAATTATATTAATGATAGTAACAATAATGATTAAATTAACACTAATATCAATAATTAATAATACTAATTTTAATGATAATAATATTAGGTTGTATTGTTTTCCTAATAACGATAATATTAATCATATTCTTAATAATAATGATAATACTTATAATAATAATTATAATGATGATACTAATATTTATTTATAATGATAATACTAGTATTATTAGTAATATCTTTGATAATAATAACACTAGTAACAATAACAATTTATAATCGTATTTATAACCTTAAATACTAATAATAATAATCATAACAATAACAATAACAATAACAATAATAACAATAATATGTAACAACCCAAACCAAACCACGAACAACCCGTGTAAAAATACAAAATAAAAAAAAATTGCTGCACAGTGAACTGGCGCGGCGCGCCAGGATGGCCGCGCGGCGCGCCATTCGGGTCTGTCCGGAAAGTCTCAAAATGCGAAAAAGATTGACTAGTTCCCGACACTTTTAGACGAAACGCTTTTTACCATAGATCCAAATATGTAAAACTAACCCGTTTCAAATATAAAATCAATGTTTAACAAGCGGGGCCCACATCGGCCGTTTTACGAGTTTAATACAATTTACGAGTTTCGACCACCAAAAAGTTTAAGTTCCAAACTACATAATGAGCATGGCGTTTGGGATTAAACTACCCAACTATCGGTCAAACTCCAAGAGCTACTAAAGCCAAAAGCGTCCCCTAGCATCAAGCGGGATCTCTAGTCCAAAACGATGCCCTTACCCTTGTCCAAAACCGAACCTATAAAAATAGTAAACAACGAGAGGGTAAGCAAAGCTTAGTGAATGCAATAATTATACGAATACATATATAATTATACCTACTTGCATACGCTTACACACCAAACCGCAAACACGCTAGCATACACATTTAGCTTATCGTCACAATAACAAGCTATAAATCTCCAATACCACAAGCTAGCATAACAACCGCATATGAATATAACTCGAATAATATAATACGCTTACAACACAAATAACCATGGTTAACTAATAGTACAAGGGAACGGCGCTCGCGAAAACGCCATCGGTGTTCGTAACATCTGTTAGGGCACTTAACACCTCGCACCACTAACCCCTCGGGAGGCACCTTAACACCTCGGCACATCACCCCGAGTGGCATCTTAACACCTCGATGCATCACTCATTATTTTACGGAGTGGTGTCTTAACACCTCGACACTACACTCCTAGGTGGCATCTTAACACCTCGATGCTACACCCGAGTGGCATCTTAACACCTCGATGCTACACTCTTCACGTGAAACGTGGTGTCTTAACGCCTCGACACTACACATTTCACGCTACAACAAATAGATACATTATATACCTACACATATAATTATTCCACTCACCTTGTCGCCTTGAAGAATGCTACCGAATAATCTGCAACTCGTCAATGGAAAGTACCTATTCCATTATCACAAATTCAACAACACACTTAGATTGGATTTACAAACCAACCCAATTTGACACTTAGTGCAAATTTGACCCAAATGCACTTCCAAGTACAAACCGCGTCTAAAATTAACCAATAATCACTAACACAAGTGAGAATGGTCTTAATACGCCAATTAAACCCCATCATAGGTGTTAAATACCTATCTTGCCCAAAATGACACTTAAACCCTAAATTGACCCATAAGAAGTCAATATCACGCCATTAGCAAGTTTTGACACCAAAACATATTTAACTCGGTTCTATGCTTCAACCTAATCCATTTTAAGTTTATAAACCTTATTAATTCGACAATTGGGTCATAATCATCACCAAACCCTAATTTTGACCCAAAGTCAAAATTAGTCGACCAACACACCTAAAAGTGTTCCAACACTTCCATAATCACTAAACCTAGTGATTAAACCCAATTACAAGTCCTAATCAAGGTCAATTTGTTCACCAACCCAAAATCCACCAACACTAACAATAAACCCGATTACTAGCATCACTAAACCCACTTCATGAGTCGAAATGGGTTTATCAACAAATCGAGTTCAAACCCTAACTTTGAATAGCAAAATCAACAATGAAATTCGGAGTTAGAACTTACCAATACCGCCAAAATGATGCCGTTGACGAGTAGAACAACTTTAATGCTTGAGGTTTGACCCGAAACAACCTCCTTCTTCTCCAAATGGAGTTCTCTCTCACTAGAACTCAATCTCTCTCTAGGGTTTGAGGATGGGAGTGTTTGTGTGGGTGAGAAATGAGCTCCAATGGAGTTCTAGGTCAGTCTTGATGACCCCAAACCGACCCTAATTGAAAAGACCAAAGTACCCCTCATTTAAACCTTTTAAAAAGGCTGAAAATTGCATCTGCAGCAATCGGCGCGCCCCGCCAGAAGGTGGAGCGCCGCTCCAAATAACTGGAAATTGTGGTCGAGCCCAAAACAGGTTTCAGCAACTTGTTTTGGCCATAACTTTTCGACCGTAACTCCGTTTTCGATGAATCAAATATCGTTGGAAATGTAATAAGATATTCTATCCAATGGTAAGGCTTTGAAACATCAACTCAAACTTTATTTGGGGTTGAAAAGATACGTACACACCTTGTCACTTCGGACAACGTCCAGTTTCCTTCGACGTTCGAGCAAGCAACACGTACACTTCATACACACATCGTACACCATAAATACATTATGTACAATAAATATTTGGTTCTTACAACTCTCCCTCACTTAAACTCGATCACGTCCTCGTGATCTTCTCCAATTAACCAATCCGGGACTACTCAACGGCCCTCAATCCTAAGTTCCAATCCGAACCTTCCTAGACAATTCTTCCCAATGAATCACCTTTAACAACTAAAATCGTCACCCGCGATTTATCAAAACCACAATCCTGGCACTAAAACCTCTTCAAGTCCCCATATCGGGAAAAACTCAGCCAATCTCGTACCGAGATATCAACCCTATAGTGTACCCTTTCCAAGTACAATGCTAAAAACAACCAAATATCGACCTAAGGTCAACAACCCAAACGATGAAGACCAAGTAAAGACGAATCCTTACGGATAACACTTACCATCTAACACCCTTAGTAGTGCGCAAACATAGCTAATACGCAACTACCCAATTACGTGAGCAAAATACGGCTATTACATCACTAATCACACAACATGGTCCTTACGAC
This sequence comes from Rutidosis leptorrhynchoides, assembly GCF_046630445.1. NCBI lineage: Eukaryota > Viridiplantae > Streptophyta > Magnoliopsida > Asterales > Asteraceae > Rutidosis > Rutidosis leptorrhynchoides. The sequence continues at coordinate 330,315,565 of NC_092342.1, read as the reverse complement.
CGAACCATCAGAGCTTAAAACAACCAGTGGTTCTCAAGTATAACAACGCGAAGGTTAGTTCACACGAAACCCATGGTGTACAAAAACGGCTATCGTGATATATCCGTAGTGTGCAAAAATGGCTATTGCAACACTACCAACCATATGTGAGCGAAACACGGCTATCGCATCACTATTTACCAACGTGTGAGTAAAAATCGGCTATCACTCACAACCACGAGTGGTTAACGAAGAGCTAATCCTTCCGGATATCCCTCGTCACCTATCTTAAGTCAAACGCGGTCAACATAGAGATAACCCCAAATAAACACCACATAATCACCTTGTAGTTCACAAAATGGCTATTGTGTAACTACCACCCAAGGTATACGATAATGAGGCATCGTAACCTTTCTCAAAGTCCCATTACTCTATTCCCAAAGGTAACCACACGGCTACCACAATCGAGCCAAGAACCACCCATATTACTCATAGACACAACAATAATTCCCTAGAAGAGAATCCGGCATACACATCCCTTAACCGAGGTATCTTACTTTGCTCGTCGAACACGTAACTTATCTCCCAATGAGATTTACCACCTTACCACCTCGGTGATAATTTAAATCCAAAAACCATAAGTACAATTTATTCCAAATCGTACTTTTACCACAATCGACCAATGTAGGTCTCAACACTAGCTTCGAATCCCTACGAGTATCATCCAAATATCACTACAATAGAACACCTTCGTGCAAGAGTACAAACTCCCCCACTTAGAACTCCGCTTCGTAACCACATCATCGAACAATAGCATCCCGTGGAATGACCACTTATCAACATACACAACCAATATCCTCATTGGTCATAGTCCTTGAATTCTCGCGAAATCGTCCTTAACAATAAATCCCGACGATAAACACATGCTCACTTTCGCAGAAAGAGTGACCACTAACCTAACAACTAATGCGCCAAATCGCATTACCGTAACTCCTATGAGAGAGACGAGGTTCACCCGTCTTGCATCTCTTAATACGCACATTACTATAATCTTGCTCCAACCTTGAGCATACGAAGGAATTTAACCTATCCTTAAACTCTTTGAACGAAGAGTCTACCACAATTTACACCAACCTTACACTTGCAATAATCCAATTGCTATAGTTTGTTAAATTTCCATCTAGTCACTCATGTGCCTAAGGGTTTCTATCCGGTACCCTAAGTACAATGTAACCGCAACACCAAAGGAGTCGAATACCACACTAGTAGGTATGAAAGAGGCACCTAATGTTGCGTCCCGTAGACTCCATTTCCAACATACATCGAGACCCAAAACACTCGATCTCAAGGGTTCTATCCACCCGTCGAACCTCTTGGTTCAACAACTTCAACACGAAAGCAAAACGCTCTAATAATCGAACACCAATGCACATACCTATGGCTTGGTAGAAACATTTCCTAACACTAAAGAATGCTTGGTTGCACCAAGTCTTACGCCCTTCGCCCGACAACCAAACGTCATCATAGGGTGTTTCCATTAGGAATGCCACCCATACTAATACTACGTATTACCGTCATGCATTCGTCCCCAGGGCGCATTTCCACGAGTCAACGACTCAAAAGCTACCCCTGTGCACTATCATCAAAATCGCTAACAAACCGAATCTTCACCGAGTTCACTAATCCCGCACCCTTATGGGTACCTTTGAAACATACACTCACTTGAGACTAATTAGGCCACGAAACAAAGTTTAAGTCTCTAATACATACATGAATCCATCGGCACACAATAAACAATAATAAGGCATATTTGTACCAAAGACGAAAATACCTGAAACATCATCGTTGGACCCTTGCGCTTCACTGACCCTCAGATAGTCACGCTCTAACCTCCTAACCCGATCGACAAACGATTCGGAGCACTCCGACTTACGGTGTCCCTTCTTTTGGCAAATAAAGCACTTGATTGTGCTTAAAGGTACACTCGTACAATCCCGTTCCAAATGAACTCGTCCTCCACACCTAAAGCACGTAGGCCCATAACCTCCCTTAATCCTCTTCTTCACTTTTTCAACACCTTCGGGCGTACTTCTCGCCCTCTTACTAGGAGCACCTCTTGATTCCAACTTTCTCTTACCCAAAGAGTGATCCGTAAATTTTGGAGCATGAGATTTAATCCCCATAGTTGCTCCTTTGTCACCGACACCTTGAGGTTTAGGAAACCTCTTTTCTAACTCTCCCTTCACGACCTTAGGCACTTGGTCTCGGACCATCTCGGTCACTATTCCCTCGAACGACTCTTGGAGAACTTGTTTAACCTTGTCGGCGAAAATCGAAATATAGCGTTCGAACTCGGCCTCAATCCTTAACGTTAACTCATCCTTCCCTTCGTGAATAGGCTCATTCGTTCCACATCCATCTTCCGTTTTCATTCTAAGGAATGCAAACGATTAGATCACGAGCGTGTAAACCATGCGCACAACACCGTTCCATCTTGCTAAACACTCGTCGTACATAACTTGTTAGACATGATTTGCACCCGTAATAAGGTTTGCAAGTCCTTATTACGCATACACGCCGTATCAACTTGTTAGTACAACGACCGCCCCGCTCGATGATATAAACAAACACAAACAAATTCTACACGACAAATCACACGCGAGAATTATTATCACAACACAATAATATATTAATAATATCCGCATTACTAATATAAACGTTAGTCCACTTACAAACGAGGCACTAACTATAACCCGTTCTGACCCGTAATCCTACAAGTCCCGCAACAAATTAAGCACACACAAAAGTCTAAGTCTAGGCACCTATCTCAAGTCACCTAAATCCCTTAGACCATGCTCTGATAACACTTGTAACAACCCAAACCAAACCACGAACAACCCGTGTAAAAATACAAAATAAAAAAAAAATTGCTGCACAGTGAACTGGCGCGGCGCGCCAGGATGGCTGCGCGGCGCGCCATTCGGGTCTGTCCGGAAAGTCTCAAAATGCGAAAAAGATTGACTAGTTCTCGACACTTTTAGACGAAATGCTTTTTACCATACATCCAAATATGTAAAACTAACCTGTTTCAAATATAAAATCAATGTTTAACAAGCGGGGCCCACATCGGCCGTTTTACGAGTTTAATACAATTTACAAGTTTCGACCACCAAAAAGTTTAAGTTCCAAACTACATAATGAGCATGGCGTTTGGGATTAAACTACCCAACTATCGGTCAAACTCCAAGAGCTACTAAAGCCAAAAGCGTCCCCTAGCATCAAGCGGGATCTCTAGTCCAAAACGATGCCCTTACCCTTGTCCAAAACCGAACCTATAAAAATAGTAAACAACGAGAGGGTAAGCAAAGCTTAGTGAATGCAATAATTATACGAATACATATATAATTATACCTACTTTCATACGCTTACACACCAAACCGCAAACACGCTAGCATACACATTTAGCTTATCGTCACAATAACAAGCTATAAATCTCCAATACCACAAGCTAGCATAACAACCGCATATGAATATAACTCGAATAATATAATACGCTTACAACACAAATAACCATGGTTAACCAATAGTACAAGGGAACGGCGCTGGCAAAAACGCCATCGGTGTTCGTAACATCCGTTAGGGCACTTAACACCTCGCACCACTAACCCCTAGGGTGGCACCTTAACACCTCGGCACATCACCCCGAGTGGCATCTTAACACCTCGATGCTACACCCGAGTGGCATCTTAACACCTCGATGCTACACTCTTCACGTGAAACGTGGTGTCTTAACACCTCGACACTACACATTTCACGCTACAACAAATAGATACATTATATACCTACACATATAATTATTCCACTCACCTTGTCGCCTTGAAGAATGCTACCGAATAATCTGCAACTCGTCAATGGAAAGTACCTATTCCATTATCACAAATTCAACAACACACTTAGATTGGATTTACAAACCAACCCAATTTGACACTTAGTGCAAATTTGACCCAAATGCACTTCCAAGTACAAACCGCGCCCAAAATTAACCAATAATCACTAACACAAGTGAGAATGGTCTTAATACGCCAATTAAACCCCATCATAGGTGTTAAATACCTATCTTGCCCAAAATGACATTTAAACCCTAAATTGACCCATAAGAAGTCAATATCTCGCCATTAGCAAGTTTTGACACCAAAACATATTTAACTCTTTTCTATGCTTCAACCTAATCCATTTTAAGTTTATAAACCTTATTAATTCGAAAATTGGGTCATAATCATCACCAAACCCTAATTTTGACCCAAAGTCAAAATTAGTCGACCAACACACCTAAAAGTGTTCCAACACTTCCATAATCACTAAACCTAGTGATTAAACCCAATTACAAGTCCTAATCAAGTCCAATTTATTCACCAACCCAAAATCCACCAACACTAACAATAAACCCGATTACTAGCATCACTAAACCCACTTCATGAGTCTAAATGGGTTTATCAACAAATCGAGTTCAAACCCTAACTTTGAATAGCAAAATCAACAATGAAATTCGGAGTTAGAACTTACCAATACCGCCAAAATGATGCCGTTGACGAGTAGAACAACTTTAATGCTTGAGGTTTGACCCGAAACAACCTCCTTCTTCTCCAAATGGAGTTCTCTCTCACTAGAACTCAATCTCTCTCTAGGGTTTGAGGATGGGAGTGTTTGTGTGGGTGAGAAATGAGCTCCAATGGAGTTCTAGGTCAGTCTTGATGACCCCAAACCGACCCTAATTGAAAAGACCAAAGTACCCCTCATTTAAACCTTTTAAAAAGGCTGAAAATTGCCTCTGCAGCAATCGGCGCGCCGCGCCAGAAGGTGGAGCGCCGCTCCAAATAACTGGAAATTGTGGTCGAGCCCAAAACAGGTTTCAGCAACTTGTTTTGGCCATAACTTTTCGACCGTAACTCCGTTTTCGATGAATCAAATATCGTTGGAAACGTAATAAGATATTCTATCCAATGGTAAGGCTTTGAAACATCAACTCAAACTTTATTTGGGGTTGAAAAGATACGTACACACCTTGTCACTTCAGACAACGTCCAGTTTCCTTCGACGTTCGAGCAAGCAACACGTACACTTCATACACACATCGTACACCATAAATACATTATGTACAATAAATATTTGGTTCTTACATAATAATAATAATAATAATAATAATAATAATAATAATAATAATAATAATAATAATTATTATTATAATAATAATAGAAATGAAATTTAAGAGTGTATACCCTTTCAAATGTTTTTCCAAAAAGAATTGCCCATGACGGGGATCGAACCCGAGACCACTCGATACACGCAAACACTCTGAACCAATACGCCATATCCATTTTTTTGATTACATATGCAGCCCGTTTATATTTAATATGTTTTCTGTTTCCTTTCTTCTTCATCATCATCAACATCAAATTAAACCAAGATCCTTCCAATCTGAATATTAGTTGTCAATTTGATTTTAGGATATAATATCCAACACAAAAAACATTTGTTTGTGATTAATTAGATTAACGAAAGCAAAAAAATATATTTAATATTACTGCGGCTGCTTCGTTACTTAGAATAGAAAAAAAAATTGATTTCGATTTTTAGAAGTTTTCAAATAACGATTCCTTCACGAAATATTTTCCAAATCACTCCTATAAACTATTGGAATCATCAATTGATCAAGAAACATTAATACACCCACGAATTTCGTGATGAACAAAATATTTGACTTTTTAATGTTTAAACTTTGACTTAGAAATTCGAATTTAATAGTTAAAATTGAGACATGAGATTTTCCAGATACATTAATTGAAGGATTTATAACAGAATTGCATTAGAGAATTTTAAAAATTTATTCGAATTCAAGTGTTGAATAAAAAGTACCTGAACAGGGGACGTCGACTTCTTTTTTTAATGGTTTTCTTCTGTTTTAATTTGTGAATTGCAGTGGAGGATAGTTTTATATAATGTATCTAGTACATGATTTAACAGTTAATTTAGATTCTAATTGATTTGTGATTTAGACGTGAATCGAGTTACATGCAAAAGGTATCCAGTTTTCAAACAATCGAATAAAGCAGATACATAAGAAACCAATTTCTGTTACATGTCATTATTATACTATTATGTAGAACTAATATTATTAATTAATTAATTAATATATTAATAATAATAACACTAATTAATAGTAATTATATTAATAATACTGAATAATAATTGAATTAATAATAATAATAATAATAATAATAGAAATACTAATATTATTTATTATAATAATAATAAATTGCGTTATTTTCTAATAATAATAGTTATAATGATATTAATAATATCAATAATAATACTAATATTGATAAAGCTGAAAATAAATAATCATTAATAATAACTAAGATTGTAATCGTACTACTAATTACGATATGAATAATGATAACAATATTACAAATAATATTAATAATAGTAGTAGTTATATAACAAATCAATTATATCAAATTTTCTATTTATGTATTATACAAAATAATAATAATAACACTGTTATTAGTATAAGATACATATTCTAATAATAGTAGTGAAAGTAATAATAATATTAGTAAAGGTAACAAAGTAAATGCATTATATTTCATATCTATATATGTTATCTATAATAGTATAATTAATACTGATATTAGTTATTAATATTAATATTAGTATTAGTATTAATAATAATAATGAAAGTAATAATAATCTTATTATAACAACTATATATTAATTTGTTAATAATATATTATTAATTATGTAATATTTAATAATCATATAATATATTATATAGTAACTTTTATTGATTCTTTATTATATATTATAATATATATAATAATTATACATAGATATCATATGTCTTTATATATAGATTCATTTTAGATTGTACTTAATTATTTTGTACCTTATTTTACATATCTAATTCTAATATTTAAATTATATTTTATAATTTCAAATTACTGCATATATTTATAATTATATATATATATATATATATATATATATATATATATATATATATATATATATATATATATATATATATATATATATATATATATATATATATACACATATTTATTTACAACAATTGTTCGTGAATCGTCGGAGATAGTCGAAGGTAAATTGATTTTATGACAACAGTTCAAACTTGTTGAGACTTAACATAACAGACTTTGCTTATCGTGTTGAAAACATATAAAGATTAAGTTTAAATTTGGTCGAAAATTTCTGGGTCGTCACAAGGTGTTCACCATATGAATGATTTTTGTCTCTATTCAGTTTGCGAAATGCCTGATATGAGATGTGTTATAAAAATGAAATCTTGTGGTCTATTATTATGATTTGATAATATATAGGTTAAACCTATAACTCACCAATATTTTTGTTGACGTTTTAAGCATGTTTATTCTCAGGTGATTATTAAGAGCTTTCGCTGTTGCATACTAAAATAAGGACAAGATTTGAAGTCCATGCTTGTATGATATTGTGTAAAAACTGCATTCAAGAAACTTATTTCGATGTAATATATTTTTATTGTAAACCATTATGTAATGGTCTTGTGTAAACGGTATATTTTAGATTATCATTATTTGATAATCTACGTAGTGCTTTTTAAACCTTTATCGTTAAAATAGAAGTTATGGTTGTTTTAAAAATGAATGCAGTCTTTGAAAAACGTCTCATATAGAGGTCAAAACCTCGCGACGAAATCAATTAATATGGAACGTTTATAATCTATATGAACGGGACATTTCACCATGGACCTACAGAGTCCGACTAAGAAACTCGTGAGTTGAATATTTCATCAAACACCTAAAATGCATATTAAATAATCAACATCTAATCATAAGAGATAATATAGATTGTCATTTTATTTTAAAAGTGTAAATTAAAATATAAATTTAGAATTGGTTTCCTTCTGCCTAGCTTTTATACATTCTTCTACTCAATTCAAAATAATTAATTAAAATAATTCAAAAAAAATTAATTTTAATAATTAAAATAATTATTAATAAGATTTAGTAATAGTAATTAATTAGTAAGATTAAATTTTAATTCAAATTTATTTAGATTAATGACATCACCTACAATGCTTAGATTTTCTTCTTTTGTTTTTTGATTTTTTTTAATAAAAGAATTAGCCTAATAATGACATCATCATTATAGCATTTTAATAGAAACTATAGATAGATTGTAATTAGAAATTGTTGGGTTGTAATTCTATTATTTGTTAAAAGTTTTTTTTTTTTTAACTTATCAAAAATTATAATATTTTTATTATTAAGCACATCCATGTAAGCCGCAATTTTCGTATGCCCAATTCAGCCCAATTACAACCTTTAAACTGATCTAGGAGAAATTAAACAAAAAAGTAAAGATGTCGGAGATTACAACCTTTAAACTGTCTGGGCCAGGATTCGAATTGTAGAGTTGTAGGGTACTAAAGGCGACTCTAGCCATAGAACGAAGATTGCTTATGTTTTCTTAATACCGTATAATTTATTTATTATCTAAACAAATCGAGAAATTAAAATCACAAATCAATTGAAAGTTACTGTTCATACATTCTCGAATTGAATATATAGATAAGGAAGTTACTGTTCATATATTCTCCAATTGAATATATATATAATATAATTTGGCCCCTTACATAGTATTCAATGTGGAGTGCGGTGAAGCGATTCAAAGGTTATTTATGGAATCTAACGAAGGGGGCCCTTCAACTTGTGATCCCGATAATTTTTTTCAACAATTCAAAGATCAAGGGTTCCCTTCGGTCCCCGGGATTCGTATTGGGTCTTTGTCATCCAAGGTATCTTCGTACAACATCACATCTCGGAAAGGCAAAGGACTTCGTATTAATAAAATCAATGGGTTCACAAAGCGTCTGGATTAAGGAATGGTAAAGATCCCGCTTAACTTTGTCCTCGTTGTTTTGTGTATTTTAGGTAGATGTTGAAGTTGTTTTAGTGTAATTGTTGTGGTTCTACTTCCGTTCTCTTTATTTGCATTGTGAATCGTTCAGGTAGTCTTGATGTTATTCTATTGTGGACGGTTTTGGCTCGGTCGGGGTTAATGTCGGTTTGTGGCGTTTTCTTGTTTCGAGCCATATGAATTCTTTGTATTGGTTTAGATATTCATTTTTCGATGAAGATCTTGGTTTTATAGTATTCGTTATTTTGGCAAAAAAAAAAAAATAATAAAATAAATAAAATAAATAGTATTCAATGTAGAAACTTTACCAACAACCATCTAAAGTAGTAAAGTGTGAAAAGACAAAATACTTATTAGTCATTAAAAAATTGGTGTAAATAGTGTTTTCATATGCTTTAATGATATATTTATAATGAAAAGAATAATTGTCTACGACATTATGCAACCAAAATTTATATAATGGATGTGTTGGTATCCACAATGTTCATCTTAATCTTAATTTTATATAATTGACGTGTTTCATTACTTCATCCACAATATTCATCCAAAGTTTATATAATAAAACGTGTTTGTATCCGAATATCCATCAACATTAATTAAATACGTGACAATAACTTATTTTAACGAAAATCATATTATAAGAATTATTTTGTGATCTATCTATCCGTACAGTATATTTGGCTGTACTTTATGTAATTATGGTTTATTTAATTCTATAAATAAATTCAGTAATAACAATTTTTCTTATTAATTAAGAAATTTGGCAAGTGAAAAAAGTAAAGGGGCCATTTTCGTTGAGACTCGTCTGATCCGACGATGCATGCAAGCATTTGGAGACTTGTAGGGCCTTCTTTTTATCTCTTTAGCTTTATGCCCGACTCTTTTTTGCTTTTCCGAAATTCTTCCCCATTACTTTATGAATTTTGTAAATGAATTATGTGCCCTTTATACAACATATACTAATATTTTGTATTTAGTGTCGTGATTTTGCTTTGTTTTAGATTTTCTCGTTTTGGTCCGGTTTGGTTTTGTATTTGATTTTGTAGAGTTCATGGTTCGGTTTGTATTTCAATAGTGTTTGAGGCTTAATGTTTGCCCATTAGTTCGGTTCGAATCGTTTGTACATAGTGATTGAGTTTCTTTGTTTTCTAGTTTAGAGCCTAGCCGTCAAGAAAATGTATCCTTATTCGGCCTTTTCATCTTTGGATGAATTTTCGTTTATTTTTTAACATTCGTTATTTTAGTGGGGAAAAAAAACATACTAATATTTTCTACGAAAACACTAAAACTATTTATAATTTTTTTATTCATTTATTAATATTAACTATATATTTATTTGCAAGATAGTCTACATATTTAACAATCTTATTTAATTAAATATACACATCTTGATCATCTTTTTGTAATGTTATTAAAACCGATTAATTTTCTTTTTGAAAGGCAAGTATTTATATATCAAAAACTAGTGTGAAGCTAGACAATACAACACAACATCCAACAACGAGTTACGACACAACAACCAACACGACAATAGACCATCACCAACAACATACACTACAAAACCCAAAACATGCAAAAACACATGAGACTACGATGACAACACCAACAACACAAAACATCGAGCCACGAAACAAAACCTATAGACCACGAAACCTAACAATACCATTGTCAGCATCTTCAAAACCTATAGACCACGAAACCTAACAACACCACTGTCACCCTTTTAAAACCGATTAATTTTATTCTATATTTTGACAAAAAGATGTTTGATTATTAGATTTAGATAAATGATTATTAGAGAATGCCTTTAATCAAGGACCTAAAAAATACAAAGTATGATATTATGAAAATAATGAGGTTTTTATTTAAAAAGGTTGTAATCATTTACTACATTTTTGATACGATGGAGAAAAAGTTTGGTTAAAAGTAAGATTTTGTAATTTATTTCTATCATTTTCATCCTGTGATGTTAATTTGAGATCTTTAAATTAGAAAATTCGCATTTATACTTGCATAAATGCTTGAGCTTACATTTAACCTTAACAGCTGGTTGTTCTTAGCACAATAATTACGTTCTAAATGTAATTCTTTGGATGCTACAAGTCAAATATAGGCCTTCTCTAACGGGAGCGTGCTTCCCCAAGTGTTGGTCCAGCACGTCATTAGCACACTACTAACAAGGCGTGTTTGTGTGTGTTGGCCGGCGTGCGTGTTCCAAGCACGGGATTAAATTGTGGGGTGCTGAATTTTAATTGGTATATATATATATATATATATATATATATATATATATATATATATATATATATATATATATATATATATATTTTTTTTTTAAGTTTTTATCCACTTTTTCATCCAACCTCCAATCAGATTTTAACACACCACCCAACACGTCACTCAACACTTCACCCCATTATTTACCAGTTTACTAGCACGCCCATCAAGCACACCACCCACACCCAACAACACGCCAACACACTTGAGAGGGTTAAAGATGGTCTTAAGAGTATCAACTGATTTACATAAAAAAGGGAACGGTGTTTACTCCAAAATTTCATTTCCCTTGGCAATTTTACCATCAGGATGACTAGACGAGTGAGACTGATCAAGAAAGTTAGCTTGTCTTGTGAAAAGTAAGAGTTATGATATGCAACTTACAATGGTCCATTGGGCCCACTTATTAATACTAGGATCATGAGAGGCCCGGAGGGGGAGCAATGTGATCGACCGTACAGGGCTCATGATTTTTAGGGGCTCAAATTTTTCTATATATGCAGACATAATGGGAGATTTGAGAAGTAAAATGAACTTTAGATCTAAGGGCCATTCAATATGTTATACGTCACCTCGGTAATTTTCATTGATTTGTATTCATAGGGGTCTCACTCGGGGCACTAGAAAACTCAAGACTGACCCTAACTAGGCTGTATCAAAAAGACAAAAAAAAAAGGAAAAAAAAAAAATTATTTATGATATTATTTAGGCTAAAAGATTTATCCCACGGTTATTTTTGACTATTTTATAGGCACTCAAGATACTTTGTATGTAAGTTTTGAATCTAAGACCCCTTTCGATTATATTATTAGGATGGTAAGAAACTCTTATCCATGACACATGTCATACAATTACATTGTGTCATATCAGCGCTATCTCAGCAGCTTCTTTCTATCACTAATTCACCACTTTACACTATTATCCATGACATACATTTTCACAACCACATTGGACCCACCTAAATTATTTAATTAATACAATTTACTACTCATGATGCATATTGTACAATAAATAAAAGCTCACAACTCTGTGGTTGAATATGCTTAACAATGACATTTTGAAGGGTGACCCTTCAAAAACCTAGCAATGACATATTGCTAGTATTGGAGTCTTCAACCACATTGGTTTTTACGGAGCCAAGGGTGCTCCCGATATTAGTAGTCTAACAACTATGTTATTTTTGTAGCGGTTTATAAACTAATAAATTCAATTCAATTAAATGAGAATTATACATTAAATATAATTGTATTAATCCCTCGTCCTTATTTTATTGTTCTAAGAATTCATTTTAAGATATTTCATATTAATTATTCGCTTTTATAAATAGATAAAAATAATTAGATAAATTTGTTTTTTATCTTACTTTATGCATGTACTCCTTTATAAAATAGAAAAAGAGAGGTAAAAGTAAATGATTGTTATAATTCAGTAGGCTTATAACTACCTTTAGTGGTTCTTGACTGTAGAAGGTATATAGAGATAGAGATACTGTAAAACGGAGAAAACAAAGGTTGAACAAAAGGTATGAGTAATTGGTTTTTTATTTATAGAAAAATGTACAATGAGAGTTTGGTGGCATTTGGAATCTAGAGAGAGAGTGTGTGTTTTTGTTAACCAAAAAAATATATACAATAAACTCTAACTCAACACACCTATTTATACTCAAAATAAATATACTATGCAATATTTATAATAATAATAAAATTATCATCCAATTATTACTTTTATAACACTCCCCCTTGGATGATAATTTTATTAGTGAATAACCAGTACTGCCTCGTTAAAAACTTTGCTAAAGAAAACCCTTTGGGATAAAACTTTAGCTAAGGGGAAAAGAGTGCAGCATAGAGTTGACTCCCCCTCAAGTAGGCAACGCCTGAGTTGTTACATCTTCTGAACATGCCTCATGCCAATATTATGAACGTGTGTTCTGAAAATAGCAGTTGAAAGTGCTTTGGTGAAAAGGTCAGCAGAGTTTTTGCTGGACTGAACATATCTCATTTCAATCTGGTTGTCCTTAATGAGATTTTGAGTGTATGAGAAGAATCTAGGGGGTATGTGTTTTGTTCGGTCACTTTTGATATACCCTTCTTTCATCTGTGTTATGCAAGCTACATTATCTTCATAGATAGTTGTTGAACTTTTATTGCGTTCTAGTCCACAAGAATCAGTAATGAGTTGTGTCATTGATCTCAACCAAAAACATTCCCGACTGGCTTCATGTAATGCAATTACTTCGGCATGATTTGATGATGTTGCAACAAGTGTTTGTTTTTGAGAACGCCATGATATTGCGGTACCTCCATTTAGGAATACATATCCATTTTGAGATTTAGCTTTATGTGGATCAGATAAATAACCTGCATCTGCATAACCAACCAAATCTTGTTTTGATTCGTTAGAATAAAATAATCCTAAATCAGTAGTTCCTCGAAGGTATCAAAATATGTGTTTGATCCCATTCCAGTGTCTTTTGGTAGGAGCTGAGCTGAACCTTGCCAACAAATTAACTGCAAAAGAAATGTCAGGTCTTGTACAATTTGTAAGATACATAAGATCTCCAATTGCACTAAGATATGGTACTTCTGGTCCCAGGATATCTTCATGATCTTCACAGGGACGAAATGGATCAGTGTCAACATTAAGTGATCTAACAACCATAGGAGTACTTAATGGTTTTGCCTTGTCTATATTAAAACGTTTTAAAATCTTTTCAGTATATGTTGTTTGATGTACAAGTAAACCATTAGGCATATGTTCAATTTGTAAACCAAGGCAATACTTGGTTTTTCCGAGATCTTTCATTTCAAATTCTTTCTTTAGAAGTTGAATGGCTTCATGGATCTCTTTATTTGTACCTATGATATTAAGATCATCAACATAAACAGCTATGATCACATATCCGGATGTTGTTTTCTTAATGAAAACACATGGGCAAATAAGATTATTGGTATACCCTTTGCTTATCAAGTAATCACTTAATCGTTTATACCACATGCGATCCGATTGTTTCAACCCATATAAAGACCTTTGTAACTTGATTGAGTACATTTCTTTGGGTTTTGCATTGGTTGCTTCTGATACCTTAAATCCTTCAGGTATCTTCATATATATATCACTATCAAGTGATCCATAAAGATAAGCAGTCACAACATCCATGAGATGCATTTCTGAATTTTCAGAAACTGCCAGGCTGATTAAGTATCTAAAAGTAATTGCATCCATAACAGGAGAATAAGTTTCCTCATAATCAATTCCCGGTCTTTGAGAAAAACCTTGAGCTACAAGTCTAGCTTTATACCTTGTAACTTCATTTTTCTCATTTCTTTTTCACACAAAAACCCATCTATATCCCACAGGTTTCACATCTTTAGGTGTGAGAATGATAGATCCGAAAACTTTTCTTTTATTGAGTGATTCAAATTCAGCTCGTATTGCTCCTTTCCAATGATCCCAATCATGTCTATTTTGACATTCCATGACAGATTTTGGTTCTGGATCATCATCATCATTCATGATGTCATATGCAACATTATATGAAAATATCTCATCAAGATTTTTCATTTCATTTCGGTTCCATAATATTTTTGAATGTGCGTAATTGATTGAAAATTCCGTATTGACATCATCAATCTCCTCTGCAGAAGGAGTATTGATTTGTAGTTCTTCTTGATCACTTTCTTTTACCTCATTATCAGCTGATTTTCTTTTCCGAGGATTTTTATCTTTGGAACCAATTGGTCTCCCACGTTTCTGGCGTGGCAAAGACTCAAGAATAACATTATTGCCAGTTTTTGGAATTTCAATTCGAGCTGGAGCATTTGCTGCTGGTATATATGATTTAGTCACTCTTTTTGTATCTGTAAATGCATCAGGCAATTTATTTGCAAGTTCTTGCATATGCATTATTTTTTAAACTTCGATCTCGCATTCTTTTGTGCGAGGATCAAGATACATTAATTGAGGTTCACACCATGAAACATCATTTTCTTTATTTTTTATTTCTCCCCCTAATCTAGGGAATAATGTTTCATTAAAGTGACAATCAGCAAAACGTGCTGTAAAAACATCACCCGTCATGGGTTCAATATATCTTATTATTGAAGATGTTTCATATCCAACATATATTCCCATCCTTCTTTGAGGACCCATTTTAGTGCATTGTGGTGGTGCGATAGGGACATAAACCGCACAACCAAATGTTCTAAGGTGGGAAATATTTGGCTGATGACCAAAAGCAAGTTGCAAAGGAGAATATGTATGACTTGCGCTTGGTCTAATGCGAATCAATGATGCAGCATGCAAAATTGCATGGCCCCATACAGATACTGGGAGTTTTGTTCGCATTATCAATGGTCTAGCTATTAGCTGCAATCGTTTAATTAATGATTCAGCTAAACCATTTTGTGTATGCACATGGGCAACGGGATGTTCAACAATAATCCCAATAGACATGCAAAAGTTATTAAATGCTTGAGACGTAAACTCACCGGCATTATCTAGTCTCACCCTTTTAATAGTATAATCAGGGAAATGTGCTCTCAATTTAATAATTTGAGCAAGAAATTTTGCAAATGCCATATTTCGACTTGATAATAGACAAACATGAGACCATCTACTAGATGCGTCTATTAGAACCATAAAATATCTAAATGGTCCACATGGTGGATGAATTGGTCCACATATATCACCTTGAATTCTTTCAAGAAACATTGGTGATTCTTTTTCAACCTTAAGAGGTGATGGTCTTTGTAACGACCCGTCAAAATTGCTATTGACGCGGCACGTTAATCATTGATTCCACAGTGAGGTTTTGACCTCTATATGATACGTTTTGATAAAATATTGCATTCATTAAAATAAGTGACTTTCTAAACATAGAAAGTTATAAACATGTGGGCAAGTGCTTAGGTATAAGCAAAACCCCGAAATACATAAGTCTTTAATTTACAGGTTGACATCACAGTCCAATTATTTATTACACAACGCAGTTTTATTTTGAATGCAATAAACTTTGTACAAAGCATGAGAGACTCCATGCAGGCAACAAGCACATCACAGCGGAAGCATTCTAAGGACCTGAGAATAAAACATGCTAAAAAGTCAACACGAATGTTGGTGAATTATAGGTTTAATTGCTCGAGTCATAAACATATATAAAGATAGACCACAAGATTTCATCAAAAGTTTATCAATAGATTCTACGTAACAGAGCACCCTGGTAACTAAACTTAACGCTATAGTGATAATTACCCCATTCGTTTTAATACACGCAAACCAACGTGTCTTAAACTCAAATAACATACGTCCGTTAAAAGGCTAGCGCTCTAGCTCGGACGGGGATGTCAAGCCCTATGGATCCATATACAATTATTCGCGCCCACCAGTCCATATCCTATGTACTGGCAGCTACTAGTTACCAAAGCTAAGGGATTTTCGGTTTAACTCAGTGTAGAATTTAGTATGTACTTGTGTCTTATAGCGTTTAAAATAAATTGCATGTATTCTCAGCCCAAAAATATTTAAAGTATTTAAAAAGGGAGACTATAAACTCACAGTTCAATATTGAGACTCAATATTGTAGGCAAATTTCGTAGACGTAATGATGGTAGACGATCGTATGATTGGCCTTGGATTCAAGAACAATACCCCGAACAATACCCAATATTTCCTTAGCTTAAAGCGGTTTGAAACCCGAAATAAAAACACCCTCGTATATATCTTATTATTATTAAACTTAAATTTAAAATTATAATTATAATATAAATATTAATATTGAGAGATTTATGTATGAAAATCATCGTCGAACAAACTGCGTATTTATAGTACTTTACGATTTACTGTAGCTCATGCGATCGCATGAGTTTTCAGTGTTTTTGCCATGCGATCGCATGGCCGCCTTTCCCGTTTTGTTTGCTAGTTCGTCGGCAGCAAATAGTGTACTGTAGCAAATAGTGTTTACTGTAGCAAATAGTGTTTACTGTAGCAAATAGTGTTTTACTGAAGCAAATCACTGTAGCAAAGTCGTTTTCACTGTAGCACTGTAGCAAAATACGGTTTCACTGTAGCAAATAGTGTTTTACTGTAGCAAATAGTGTTTACTGTAGGAAAGTCGTTTTTACTTGTACATATATATATACATACATATAATTGTTCATGAATCGTCGAGAGTAGTCAACGGTAATTGTATATATGAAACAGTTCTAAAATTTTTGAGACTCAATCTAACAGACTTTGTTTAACGTGTCAAAATAATAAATCGTATAGAGAATTGGTTTAAATAAGTCGAAATTTTCCGGGTCATCACAGTCTTATTATCAACTTTCCAAGTGAGCATGATGTACATGGGATAAGTGCATCATGAGGGATCCTTTGATCCGCCAATGGATGTCCATGTGTATTTTGTATTATTCTTTTCATCATTGTTGATCCTGGGTGACCTAATCTCTCATGCCACAAACTGATCATTACAGGATCACATAATTTTTCTTTAACTACCACATTTACTTCAGGTACATTTATATGTGTATAATGTAAACCAGAATGAAGTCTTGGTAGTTTTTCAATTACACGATTCTTATCAGTGATACTTAAATATTTTTCATTTTCTGTTGTCACTGACTGATAATCATATCCATTTTGGTATATGTCAGAGAAACTTAACAAATTTCTCTTTGACATGGGAGAAAATAAGGCATTATTTATCAGAAAATTCGTACCATTTGGTAACATGAATTTTGCCTTTTCCATTCCTTTTATTAAGTCCACAGGACCTAATATAGTATGTATAGTTCCTTCCGTTGCTTTCAAGTCTGTGAAATATTTTTTAGATTTGAGTATGGTGTGAGTGGCACCACTGTCTGCAATACAAATATCTCCACCATTTGACTGATTTTTTACTCCAGCAATATACATCATGAACTTCAAAAAAAAATATGAGAAACAAATAATGAGTATATAATTCATCAATATATTACATTCAAAACATGTTACTAACGATAGCACATAATAAGGAAATATGTAGTAAACTAGATATGGTGTAGATTGAAAATCTACAACCATTTATTTAACGAGAACATATAATAGGATATCTATATATATATATATAGATATTAGAAATTTATTCATTAAAGTAGTCACAAGTTGGCTCAGTGATTTTTGTATCAAGGTCATCCACAAGATTTGCTTCTTTTCCTTTTCCCTTTAGGGATTCTTGATACCGATTAACAGAATGCTGATTTGTTCGGCAGTTTTTAGACCAGTGGCCAATTTTACCACATCGGTAACAAGAATCTTCAACATTCTTTGAAGAGCCTTCTTCAACATTGTGATTTGTGGGATTGTATGGTGTTTGGATTTTATAATTTTGTGGATTATTATTTCTTTGTCCACGACCACCACGACCACGACCACCACCACGACCATTACCATAAGGGTGATTTCGAACATAGTTATGATTTTTATTATTGTTATGGTAATTTCCATGATGATGGTTTTGGCCAATATGGCTACGACCTCTTCCACGCCCTCGTCCATGTGCATTTCTTCTTTTATTATTATTATTATTGTTAATAGCATTAGCTTCAGGAAATGCTAGCGCACCGGTAGGACGAGATTCTTGATTTTTCATCAGTAATTCTTTATTAACTTCTGCAACTAAGAGATAAGTTTGAAGTTTGGAAAAAGTTTTATAATTCTGCAATCTTAAATTTTCTTGCACAGTTATATTTGCAGAATGCATTGTGGAGAAAGTTTTTTCCATCATATCAGCATCACTTATTTCTTGACCACAGAATTGAAGCTTTGAACGGATCTTGAACATGGCCGAGCTGTATTCACTTACCTTTTTGAAATCTTGGAACCTTAGATTTCTCCATTCTTCCCTCGCAGCTGGAAGTAATATTTCCTTTTGATTATCGAATCTACTCTTGATACTTTCTCATAAAACATGTGGATCTTTGATAGTGAGAAACATATGTTTTAAGGTGGTATCAATATGTTTGCGAATAAAAGCAATTGATTTTAATTTATCTTGATCGGAACAAGTATTATTTTCTTTTAAAGTTTCTAGAATACCCAATGATCCAAGATTTATTTCTACGTCCATAACCCATGATGTGTAGTTTGTTCCCGATACGTCTAAGGCATCAAACTTAAGCTTTGATAAGTTTGACATTTTCTATTTTCAGAAAGATGAACAATATAAATCATAATCATAATCATAATCATAATATTTTTTTTCGTAGATAAATAACAACATGCAATTAGAATTAGTTTAGATTCATAAGTAGTAAACAAAGGAATAATGGTATGATTACAAATAATAAAATCATAAGGGAATATAGGTTCATATTATATTATATTATTAATGATATTATTATAATATATATTAAGTTATAATATATATTATTATAATATATTTTTCTTATTTTAACCTTTAAGATTTACTTTTAATAAAAATACAAACTACTTTTCTTATTTTAACTTTTAAGATTTACTTTTAATAAAAATACAAACTACTTTTTTTATTTTAACTTTTAAGATTTACTTTTAATAAAATACAAACTATTTTTTCTATTTTAACTTTTAAGATTTACTTTTAATAAAAATACAAACTACTTTTTTTATTTTAACTTTTAAAATTTACTTTTAATAAAAATACAAACTACTTTTTCTATTTTAACTTTTAAGATTTACTTTTAATAAAAATACAAACTACTTTTTTTATTTTAACTTTTAAGATTATAAATTTAAGAATAAACATTAGTATGCATGAAATAAATAATGATTAATTGCATAAGTAATCATAAATGTTAGATAACATATAAAGACCCCATCGTATTCGTATTGATCGGAATTAATCTCGACCCATGGTACCGTGTTGTCAAATGACGTGTTGCGTACATAAAGTACCGTGTTGTCAAATGACGTGTTGCGTACAATCATGAGGTCTTATTAACATAAATATAAATGTTAGTGAAGTTAATAAGAGTTAGATTACAGAAAATATAATTCAGGTGGTATAACCGACCATATATAACTTAAATAACATAAATATAAATGTTAGTGAAGTTAATAAGAGTTAGATTACAGAAAATATAATTCAGGTGGTATAACCGACCATATATAACTTAAATAACATAAATATAAATGTTAGTGAACATAACTGTAAATGTTAGTATACATAAATAAATGTTAGATAACATAAATGTAAATTAGGCGACAGTGTCGACCATATATCATTTAGGTGGTATAACCGACCATATATTAGTTAGGTGGCAGAGCCAACCATATTTAGTATAAATGTTGAGATAATCGTGCTGATAACGTGTTATAATTCAGTAGGCTTATAACTACCTTTAGTAGTTCTTGACTGTAGAAGGTATATAGAGATAGAGATACTGTAAAACGGAGAAAACAAAGGTTGAACAAAAGGTATGAGTAATTGATTTTTTATTTATAGAAAAATGTACAATGAGAGTTTGGTGGCATTTGGAATCTAGAGAGAGAGAGTGTGTGTTTTTGTTAACCAAAAAAATACATACAATAAACTCTAACTCAACACACCTATTTATACTCAAAATAAATATACTATGCAATATCTATAATAATAATAAAATTATCATCCAATTATTACTTTTATAACAATGATAAAATTGTAATCTTTATAAAATTGCTTTTTTAAGTAGCTCGGTTGGTAGAGCTCATTGTTTCAAACCTAATGGTCTTGCTTTCGAATTTTATAAAATTGTATTCTTTGTCAATAAACAATCAAATAGGAAGCGATAGAGTAATATACTACACCCTCCGTCCCACTATAAGTGTTCACATTTGATTTTCAAAGTCTTTATTTGTCAACTTGACCGTAAATATTTTTATTTGTGTTATATGTTATTTGATGAAAATTATATAAATAAAATCGCATTTAAAAACCCAATCCATTCATATAAATTTTATAAAATATTATATAACACATATAAAGATATTTATGGTCAAAGTTTACAACAAAAGATTCAGAAAGTCAAATATGAACACTTATAGTGGGACAGACGGAGTAATATAGAACATACACCATTGCAGGTTTGCCTTAGTGATATCCCACACCTTGTGTGTAGGGCTTGAATTTAGGTTATGGGTTTGAGGCTCGTTCTGTCCATTCTATTAATCAATCTGCCTGAAATATGAAGATCTAGATTGACCACAGAGGGGGTTTCTCCCGGATTCATTCAAGATTCAAACCTGGTCGTCTACCCCCTCGGGATGGTTTAAGGATCAAATTTCTGCAATGTGATCCGTGTTTCCTTCCAAAAGTGTGTACGTGCATGATATATGATCGCGAAGGTACTTAAGTCTCCTGACGACGTCGACAACTTCCTTTAGAAAATAATAATATAGACCATACCTTATTCGCTTATATGCTGAAAAAAGGGCGAAATACAGATTAATATAGATACAGATATAGATATAAATAAAGAAGAAGGCAAAATTGGGATTTGGCTATCCTCTTCATATTATTCTTTCCTTTATTTTTTAGGTCTCCATACATCAAACCTTTTTGTAAAGCAACTTCTTTATCTCAAAACCATGATCCTTAAATTAAGTACGATACCCATTTAATACATTGTAATAAACGCATTAAATTTTGTACCATTATTTCATAAATTTAATAAATTTGCTCTGTAATATTTTTTTCTCATTTCTTACTTTTATTTTTCGTTCATGCTATTTTTATTTTGGTTCCCACTCTAAACAGAGTTTTGACCGTTGCACTGATACTCTCTCTCTTTCTCTCTCTCTCTCTCTCTCTCTCTCTCTCTCTCTCTCACACACACACACCAACTGCGTGTTCTTGAAGCTCATTTCACCCACCAAAGAAGTAAGTGTTTGTGTGTGTGTGTTTTGAAGCTAATTTCTACTAAAGCACAAATCTTGCTCATGCCCATAATTGTTTACTTAATACCCAGGTAATAGTTTTTACTAATTTGCATATAATTACCGATTTCCTTGTTTTTTATGTACTTTTATGCTCTAAAGCATCAAACTTTATATAACAGGTTTGCTTATTGTATGTACGAAAACAATTTTTTATTTTGATTAGAGTTTTAATCATGAAATTTAACATATCCAGAATGGAGTTAGACATTGTTGATTTTGAATCTCCAAAAATTTAAGAGCTTTAGTACCTTTCGTTGTTTTCTGTAGCTGTGATTCTTGTTTGAACAAACAAATAGTACCATTTTGATGAATCTTTGAAGGTCAAAATATTGACTTTTTTGGCACAGTGAGTAGTTCACAGTTTTCACATACTGAAACACTAGAACAATCTTTTTCAAAATGATTATCTAATATTTGATTTGATTTGTTTTAGAGATTTCTTCTCCAATCTGATAGTCTTTTTTTCACCTTAGTATTATAATAATAATAGTAATTATTATTATTATTATTATATTTTCTGGCAATTTGATTGTTTAATAAAGGATTTAAAATGCTTTAGTCAAGAAGAAGCTATAATTACTATGAATTGTTTTACTTTTTTGGGAGTTTTCCTATGTTCTAATAATTCCTTGTTTCTTTGTTGATCAGTTGCTTTAACAAAAGCTACATAATTACATTACTTATTAATAGTTTTATAATTACCTAAATTATTTGTTTTGTATTTCTTTCACCCATGTGATGAGCTCTGCAAGGCTGCAGCTTGTACCTTCATGAACCTTTATCTTCTTTGTTTCTTTACCCAAAAAAGATAATTTATGTAGTTTTCTGTTTTGGTTTGACCCATTTTTGTTTTGGTTTAAAATAGGACTAAAGATCCCCTTATGAATCTGGTTAAACCCTCTGATTTGAATCTTAATAACACATAACTTCAAACAAATGGGATGTTCTTCTTCGAAATTGGACGATGAAGAAGCTGTTCAGCTTTGTAAAGACCGAAAAAACTTCATTAAAAAAGCTGTCGAACAACGAACCAAGTTCGCTTCTGGTCATAAAGCTTATCTTCTGTCACTTAAAAGAGTTTCAGCAGCCCTTAAAGATTACGTTGAAGGTGACGAACCTCGCGAATTCTCATTAGACTCATTCACAACACCACCGGGACCCACAACCAAAAAAACGACCCCACGATTCATCACCATTTCACCAAATTCATTCACCATTGAACAACCGAAAGTCCATTACCTTAGATCGGGTCAAAACCCGCCCATTTTCGTTGAACAAAGACCGCCCGATTCGCCAGAAACAGCACGGGTCGAGTCGTATAACCACTCGCCCGTTTACCAATACGCAGCCGATAGTTTTTTCGATATGCAATCACAATCACAATCACAATCGCCAGCTGCATCCATTTTTAGCTACAATAGACCGAATTTACCACCGCCTTCGCCTCAAAGATCATCATCATCACAATGGGATTTTTTTTGGAACCCATTTTCGTCTTTGGATTATTACGGTTATTCAACGAGAAACAGTGTTCATCAAACGATGTTCGATGATGATATCAACGGATTACAACAAGTTAGAGAAGAAGAAGGGATACCCGAGCTTGAAGAAGAAACCGAGCATGAAGAAATCGATCATCATCATCATCGAGTGAACAGAAGGGACAAATTCCACATGCATCATGATCATGAAGACGAAGTTTCAGTCGTTGATGTTGATGATGATGATGATGATAATGATGATGATGATGATGATGATGATGATGATGATGAGTTTGAAACGGATAGTGGGGACGAAATGGAAAGTGAACATGAGTTAGAAACGCCACCAACGATGAGTAAAAGTCAAAATCTTGAGGTTTCAAAAACGGAGAGTTCGGGAAAAGTGGCTAATAATGGAACGGGAGACGTTGTTTCGAATCAAGAAAGGGCTAAAAACGAAGGGACACCCGGGTTCACGGTTTATGTGAACCGAAGGCCAACGAGCATGTCAGAAGTGATTAAAGATCTTGAAGATCAATTCACAATTATATCTGATTCAGCTAAGGAGCTTTCGGTTATGTTAGATGCTAATCGGGCTCAGTACTCGTCAACTTCACATGATCACACAGGTCAGCATGATAAAGGTCAAACTAGATAAACTTTGTTGGGTCCAAATGGGTCGGTTTGGGTTGGCCCGACCCGCAAGCAAACACTTCTTTAAACCCTTTTTGGAGTACATAAATACAAATAATAAAACTTCACATGACCACACAGGTTAGTATGATAAAGGTCAAAAGGGAAAACAAAATTTGTTGGGTCAAAATGGGTTGGTTTGGGTTGGCCTGACCCGAAAGCAAACACTTCTTTAGACCCTTTTTGGAGTATATAAATATAAATATAAGTAATAAAACTTGTAAAATATGATTATATGTAGACATTAGGACTAATGTTTCTAGTCACAACTAAATCAAATTTCTAGTCAATATTTATTTGGCATACTACTTAGTGATGAACATGTAAAAGTTTTGGCAAAAAGTTTACTTCTTTTGGCCTGTTACTTAACCAACCACTGGCCCACTCATTTTGCCACCCATCTTGAGATAGTAAATTGGATCCACATCACTCATTTTGGATCTTTTTGACCAAACAGGTATGAAGATGTTGAATCCGGTGGCATTATTGCGGTCTGCATCATCTTCTCGCTCAAATTCATCAAGATTCTTAATAAATTCTTCAGGAAATTCAAAAGACGAAGGTTATACTAGCAGCAGCGATTTATCTGATGATTCTTTTATGTTTCATAATAGTCATCAATCTACACTTGACAAACTATACGCCTGGGAGAAGAAACTGTATCAGGAAGTCAAGGTATGTATAGCATCAGTATGTTGACTTTCTTCCAAGGGTATTATTGTCATTTAGCAAGTAATCATGATTTCTTTTGGTTAACTTTACAGACTGGTGAACGATTTCGTATAGCGTATGATAAGAAATGTGCTCAACTTAGGAACCATGATGCTAAAGGAGATGACCATTCTTATCTTGATAAAACGAGAACCGCCATTAGAGATTTGCATACTCAGATAAAGGTTTCAATACATTCGGTTGAAGCTGTGTCGAAAAGGATTGAAACTTTAAGGGATCAAGAACTTCAGCCACAGCTTCTTGAACTGATTCATGGGTAATATTGTCATTTCATTAGTTTTAGTTATGAATTTTTATTTTTATTTTTATTACAAAATGACAAATGCCATGTTAATACAACCAGGTTATCAAGAATGTGGAAGGTAACGGCGGAATGTCATCAAACTCAAAAACGGATACTCGATGAAGCCAAGATTTTACTAGCCGGGACACCATCAAAGCCAAAAAAGTACACGTCAGCGCACCCTAATGAGCCACATAGGCTAGCCCGTTCAGCTACCAATCTTGAATCCGAATTACAAAACTGGAAATCTTGTTTCGAGTTTTGGGTCACCTCACAAAAGTCTTACATTCATGCAATCACGGGTTGGCTATTACGTTGCATTGGATCGAACTCCAATAATACCACAAAATTCCCATTTTCTCCCCGAAGGTCTAGTGGGGCCCCACCAATGTTTGCAGTGTGTATCCAATGGGCTAGACTGCTTGACTCGATTAATGAGGTCCCGGTGTTGGATGGTCTGGATTTTTTTGCAGCAGGAGTTGGTTCTTTATATGTACAACAGTTAAAAGGAGGTGGCGGTGGCGGTGGCGGTTCGGGAATTGGGTCGTCTAGGCGGTACGATGGCGGCTCGGGGATGGAGATGGTGGCGAGTGGGTGGGAAGCGAAGGAGGAGACGGTGGAGAAGATGGCGGAAGTTGCCATTAGAGTGTTGTGTGCTGGGATGTCAGTTGCTGTGAGTTCATTAACAGAATTTGCTGTATGTTCAGCTCAAGGGTATGCTGATTTGATTAAGCAATGGGAGAGTGCCACGTGTCCAGAAACTACTAGTGTGCCTAAGGTGTAGTTTATGGGAATTTTTTAGTTTTTTATGGTAGGTAGTTTGTTAGATGTAATTATGTAATTTTTTCATTTATTAAAAATTTATTAATATAGGTATTAGATGATAATTAGGTTTGTTGAGCAACATGTTGCTGAGTAGCAGGTTGTTGAGCAGCAGGTTAGGCAACAGGTGCTATAGCAGAATCTATAAGAAACCCAGCAGCTAGGATTTTAAGCTCATAATCGTAATCCAATACGATCCTCTCATCATCGCTATCAATTTCATCATGATGTTGATCCATTATTCAATAAGGCTGAAGCAGGTGATGCCGGAAAAAGAGTAATGGAGGTGCTAGATTTGAGAGGGAGGCGGCGATCGATTAGCCGGATTTGAGTGGTGTAGAGAATTAGGGTTAGAGTTTGGTTTTTATATGGTGGTGAAAGATATATGAGTTTTTTATTTATTTTATTCCTTCGTATAAAAATCAAACCATAACCATAATTATCCCGATCACTAAAATCCGGTCATTCAATCGCCGCCACGCTTTCAAGTCTAGCACCTCCATTGCTATCTCCATTTTTAGCGTCGCCGACTTCAGCCTTGTTGAATAATGAATCAACATTACGATGAAATTGATAGCAATTATGAGGGGATCGTATTGGATTGAGATTATGAGCTTGGGTTTCTTATGGATCCTAATGTAGCACCTATTGCAATTTTGATATAAACTAGTTACGGTGGAACAGTTTAACGTACATTTAGGACCGATCAATTTTTTTATAATATATTTGATTTTTTAAATGTGCTTTTTTTTTTTTACTTCTTTCATAAATTTAACATTTTAACTGTTGAGTGTCTAAAAGTAAACCAACTCCTTCGAATGCAACAAAAAAAACACCATCGAATTTCAAAGTAGCATGATCTAATTAAAAAAGTTTCCCCCTAATTAATTTTCATTAAGTAACTCTAAATTGGGTGTTAATAACTTTATGTTAAAGGCAATCAACTGTAAAATAAAATTAAAAAATAGAAAAAAAAAAACGTATAGCTACTTTACGTAAAAAAAATCTCGAAAAAGGCAAATTGTGGAAATAAAAGTGAAATCGACATAATTAATACTTTTATAAAAGAAAATAGATATGAAAGTGCAGTCAGAAATAGAGGGATTACAATGGATCTGAAATGGATCGAATATTGATCGGTTGATGAATCCATATAAATCTATTAATCCATATCCATATCCTTTTAATTTCACTTTCATTCATCCATATCCATATCCGTGGATAAAGCGGGTTAACGGATATTATTCATATCCATAAATATATTTACAAAACTACATGTTTTTTTTAACTAATGTTTCGTGTAATCTTTGTGATTATTAGTTAATAGCGCATATTTTGAGTTATAATTGGTTGTTACGAAGTATTCTACTTGATAATGAATTGTTATATAGTTTGGAGTAAAAATTTTGATTTGCTTAACATCGACAATAAAATGTATACTCGATGAAGCCAAGATTTTACTAGCCGGGATACCATCAAAGCCAAAAAAAAGTACACGTCAGAGCACCCTAATGAGCCACATAGGCTCACCCGTTCAGCTACCAATCTTGAATTTGAATTACAAAACTCAAAATCTCGTTTCGAGTTTTGGGTCAACTCACAAAAGTCTTACATTCATGCACTCACAGGGTGGCTACTACGTTGCATCGGATCAAACTCGAATAACACCACAAAATTCCCATTTTCTCCCAGGAGGTCCAGCCAGCCCCCACCAATGTTTGCGGTGTGTATCCAATGGCCTAGACTGCTTAACTCGGTCAATGAGGTCCCGGTTTTGAATGGGCTGGATTTTTTTGCAGCTCGGGTTGGTTCTTTATATGTACAACAGCTAAAAGGAGGTGGTGGTGGACGTGGTGGTTCGGGAATTGGATCATCGAGGCGGTACGATGGCGGCTCTGGGAAGGAGATGGTGGCGAGTGGGCAGGAGGAAGAGGAGGAGACGGTGGAAAAGATGGCGGAATAACTCGAAGTCGGCCAGAGAAACACGGAAAAAATAGGTCGATGTAGCAAACATCGAACCACCCACACGAGGCAAGAGACCAGAAAGTGGCAGAGAAGAGCCACATTCCATCAACCACTACCGAAAACACACCAATATCGAACTCCAACTCGCCTAAGGATGTCCCAGCCGAAAATAAGCCATCGCCGGAAAGAGTACTTGAAACGTGATTTCACCAGAGCACACTCTTAAAAACACCCATAAACAGAGGCCGAAGTGGCGGTAACTGAAAGCACAACCACACGAAACCATTATTTCATAAACTAGTTCCAACGCTGAACTTCATAGATGAAAACCACCAAAAATCGGTCATCACCTCCCTGACTATTTCCCGACACAAGAAAAAGATTTCGGTGAACTCGTAATGTTAACATCAATGGGCTTTCAACAAAGTATAGGCTATCACTAAATGCACATAGGACTAATGAGAATAAACTATAGAACAACAATGCCGATCAATTATAAAACAATGACATCTGGAGCATTAAAAAAAAAAAAAAAAACCTCTTCTAATAAAACATTAAGCCTCTTTATAATTTAAAAACTCTTGTACAACATTGCTTCCCAAATTTTGGAACTTAATCAACTTCTGAAATGAAGAGTAAATTTGTTTGAAGTTTAACTTTTGACATAAGTACTCTCTCTTCATGGATTAGTGTTGTTGTCCATATTCTCTCTTCAATGTGAAGGAGACACGAGTTTACATATATTGTAGACGAATGCAATTTCAATGACACTATTTTCATGGTGCAACTCATTAAGCTATCTACGGAAATGAATATTTACACAAGCAGGCTGCAAAAACAAAGTCTGCTGAACTGAAAGGGCCATCGGCAAAATTGGATGAAAAAGAAAAGACGATATCCTCTTAGTCCTGCAATCTGTAACGCCACCTTCAGGTCCTGATATGATAAACCAATAAAGTTTCAACCTTGTCATCATCTTCTTCACTATCCAAACATATAACGTTTGACTTTTGAGGTCAAACAGACTCTTTCAACTTATAGTGAATTTATTGTTGCAAGTACATTGAATTTCTTATTGAGAGTAAATGTAAAGAAGAAATATTGATTTATTAATTTGTAATGAAGTCAGATCTCAGTTTGAGTTTGGTAACTAATATCAATAGACCTTTTTTTCCTTTTCTTTTTGTATAAATTACAAGGACAGTCCCTGTAGTTAGTTCCAAATTGCAGGTTCAGTCCCTAAACATCGTTTTAAAAGTTCAGTCACTGTGGTTTGCAACTATTTCAAAGACAGTCCCCCGTCCAAAATTCGTTAAGACGGAAGAACTGTCCTTGCAACATTTGCAAACCTGACTGACATTGTCAAAAAAAAGTTTAGGGACTGGACCAGCTGGAACAAACCACAGGGACTGTCCTTGTAATTGTTTCTTTCTTTTGTAATGAAAAGATACATAATGTGATTTCTTACCTGGTTTGATTTTGAACTTGAGGGTATGTGGAGGTCTCCTTAAAATAAATTTGATCGGATGGTCTGTCGACTGCCTATGCCGGTCCGTAGCAGAAATAAGCTGCAAACATATACATATGTACATACAACACTTTTATATCGAGTCCTAACGTATGCAAGATGTAATGAAAAGTCAATTTTAACTCGATAAATGGTCGTTGAATTGACACAGCTTATAAAGTCATATATTGTATAGAAGACGAACCTTTTCATCAAATCTAAATAAAGACTGATCAAAGTAAGGCGAAGGACTTTGAGATTGACAATTAAATGGTAAAGAGGCCAGCACTTTCTTAACAAACTGCATAGTTTAAAACAAATGTTAGTCTCATCTCAAATGTCAATGCATCGGTTTAAGCGATTAAACTAAAAAAAAATGGAAACATAAATGATTCAAAAGACACCCAAAGTATTCTTAAATGCCTAATATCTCTTAGATCACTTGATTAAAAGAAATTATATCATTATGATAATATATAATTTGTCTAACTATTTACTAAATTATAACTAAAATTGACAATAAAGACTTGATGGTTACCCTGTTTGGACCCTTACAAAACAGATATCATCTGTTGCTATCAACTTCAGTAATAAAAAAATAAATACAGGTTTAAAAATGTTACCAAGGAAAAGCTTGTAGCTTTATTTTTACTGCTTCTCAGTTGCTCGAGAGCATGAACATTGTTCGAGTGAGACGATATAAAATTCATATACGGAGAACTTTTTGAGGGTACATGAAAATGATCACAAAACTGTTCAAACAACAAATATAGCTCATCTGATGACATCTGCAAAAACATTACAATGCTAATTAATTGAAAATATTTTGCGAAAATGATATCATGATTTGATACCATATAAGAATAATAGGTACTGAGTAATACCTGATAAAATGCTACGATTTCGGTTGATTCCATGTTATATACAGCAAAAAAAGCAGGATGGTTATCAGCATTTCGTGACACCTGTATCAGGTTGACAACAAATGAATAACTTCCTTTTCTATGAACTTAGTTTAGTTATTTGCAACTCACAACAATTATTATGTAACATGCATTTTCTCTCTTAAAAATTACACTCACGCTTTGTAAAAAAGGAAAAGAAATTATAAGAAAACTTACAGCTCCATCAACACTCCCAAACTTGATTAGCAAATGATGTCGGTCCAAAAATTGCACCTACCCAAAAAAAAAAAAATAAAAAAAAAAAAAATAACTGTTCATATCATGTTTAAAGGAACCCAACATAAAAAGAAACTAATTAATTCAGCACCAACCTTCCATACAATCAAATCGACGTAATCTTGAAAGTGAAAATAAAACTTCTTCTTAAGGGATTGGATTCTCTGAATCACCAATAAAAAATAGAGCATTAAGCAACAAATCATTAAATCCATACACGTGTGTCTAGAAAACATATCATTTGAACACATGTATAAACTCTCAAATACAACGGGGTGTATTAATGTCTGTTTTGAAACTTAAAAGTGACTATGACTTTCCCTAATAAGAAAAAAAAAAGTTGAATAGTCAAAGGCTAACCATAGTTTCGTCTTTTTCTTCATTTCGTATCCCTCGAACAATAAAAGAAAGCAATCTTTGTTTTATACCACTCAAAAACGGGTTTTCTTGAGCAGGCTGTTCAACATTCGGGCCGTTTACAGCATCATTCACAGGCATGAATTGTGTATTACTTCTCTCAACATTTGAAACGGTCTGCAACATTAAACAGATTCAGTAAATCCAATTTCCTTTTTCCAAAAATAATACATTTATAAAAAACAATTAAATAAACAACGATTAAAAACCACACATTGTACAAATATTTTACTTGCCTGTGCACTCGAACTTAGAAAAAGTTCATCATCTTCACGACAAAACTCCCCGATTGCTCGTACATCAACAAGACTACCCGAATCCCGAATTTGAAGTATGTGAATACGTTGATAACGGAGAGAGACTATAGCGAGCAAATCATCGAATAAAAATACACCCATGCTGTGTGCCAAATTTATGTAATCGTTGCTGAAAACCCTCTCATCGAGTACAACTCCATCTTCCAGTCTAATAAAACGTTGAAACGAAAAACCACACCCAATTTAATTGCTATAATAACTACTGCCACATGAAATATGGAGTACTGTTTGACTTTTGACTTTTTCAGATAAAACATTTGACATGATATTTATGTTTCACACAGTAAACGCCAGTACATATATAGAATTAGTATCTCCATAAATTGATCCAAATTATTCATTTTAGAAACTGACATTATCTTTTTAAAAAATAACAAGCATGAGGATTGAAAAAGTCAATCATTAGGTTAACATAAAGGTGGTCAAAACTCAAATGGGATGGTCGAGCAGGTTAGATAACGATTCAATCTGGGTTCAGGGCAGAATGGATAGTTTTTGGGCCTATGTGATGTAATTTTACAATATTGAAATGTTTAACTTCTGGACTACATGAATTAACTGTTACAGGCCCACTTAGGAGGATATCATATTCGTTTGTTTTTGTTAACAGAATTTACAAATTTGCAGTTTTGTAATTCAGTAATTTAAGCCAAGCAAGACAGAATTGGCTTGTTATCTTACCATCCTATAGTCAAGATTGGGATCCTATGAAAAATCCAAATTCCTAAGTCACATATAGACTTAACAAAATTTCATTCATCAAAATCGTATTCCTAAATGACCGATATCGGGATCTTGGCAGCCTAGAAACACAATTTTGGACGATTTTCGACCCGTTTACCCAATTGACATGTCTTTAAGTCGATCTTTTCAATATACCCTTTTGACCCGTTAGAGATAAAACACAACCCAAATGACCCTATCATAAGCAAATGGGTCATAAATGTCGTAACTCGATTTGTACCTTCGCACAAATGGAAATATAAGTTATAGAATTTTCAACCGATGAAATTATTTAATAGAGAGTCGAGAACACACCTCAAAAGATGGAACGTTATTTTCTCGATAGACGGAACACCTTGAATAGCACCATTAATAGCAGGGGCATCGTAAATTTGTGCAGTTGAAGTTGCAAAAAGTCCAAATTGGTTAGTCTCAGCATAAAGAAAAAAGTCTTTACATATAAGCTCACTTGCATTAGCAAGTGGGACCGAGTACAATTGTGTGAAGAAACTCTCAAACTTTTTGGCTTTTAATGGAAGATCTGGATTATCACAATCTTCTTGTTTGCATGAAAAAGATAAATATGTTGGTCTGTACACAATCAAATCTTGATGGTTTCTACTGAAACTTATTAAATACTTGCCGTCTTCTGTGAACTTGCGAAACGAATGATCGGGACATTCAACATCGTATATTGTGAAACTTGGAACTATATTCTCGTAAAATCGCCTGGCACGGTGAACCTGAATTCATCGTTTTATCAGTTCCATTTTGTTCGGTTATAATGAATTGTATAATGAATCGATAACTAATGTGGAACATTTGAGAAAGTTTGTTGCTTTTAATGACATAATAAAAATCGACTAAAACGGAATACATCATTGGCATGACAATTTGAACTCAATGATCAATTTGGGGCACACGGGATACAAATGGTAGCTAATCTATGACATTAGCCCTAAAAGATTAACCTAAAATTGTATAAACTTTTGTAAGAGGGATTTGATTATTGAGTTACTACAAATACAAAACATAGCACTGTGTAAACACACTAAAAAGGTATTTTCATTTCATACTAAAATAAAAATATAAATATAATAATACGTAATATAAATATAAATATAAATATATGAAGAAGAAGAAGAAAACATACAGTAGTGCCAGGAGAAGGAGTTCGAATCTGACGTTCAAATAGCCTTGCTGTTATATTGTTGCTTCTAAACATCAGTCACTTAATAATATCTTAAATTATAAGTATATATTTATCCTTCGAATTCACCAATTTAATAACTTTCTATTCCTTTTCATAACCCTAGCAAATCCTTATGAAGAATGATTTGTAGAATTTGGGGGTTAATTTTCTACAAAAACGCAACATGAACTGAAAAGCGAGAGTTTAATTTCTGCAATAAAGTATTGGCTTTTTATTTTAGTTATTGTTTGATTGATCGGATAGGGGAACAGGGGAAAGAAGCTAAAGGATTCGCAAGCAATGGGGGTTAGCATACGCCTACGTGTCTCTAACATCGCCACGTATTTATATTTTCATTTCCCTTTTGGGTAATACCCATTTTAGGACAATAAATATTCCCTATTCCTTTTTCCGGTTTAAAATAAAATGAAATAAATAATTAAAGGGTTAAAGTCACAAATTGGATATATACTTTCTTAAATGTTCCGATGTCGCTCATATATCTATTTGCGTTCAACTGTCATCTACAAATTTTAAAAAAATGTACCGATGTCGCGCACTATACTTTTTTACATGTAACGAAATCAATTGATGACGTAGCTTCTAAGTAATCATGACACGCCGGTGATACATCGAAACAGAAATTGAAAGTATATGGACGAAATCAGAACACAACTGAAAGTATATGGGTAACCGGTAATGAAATGTTGACATTGGTACATTTTTTGAAAGTTTGTAGACAACAGTGGGACGCAAATGGGTATATGGGCGACATCGAGGCATTGAGAAAGTAGATAGCCAATTTGTGGCTTTAACCCATAATTAAATAATGAAAACAAACCAAAAGAGGGATTTTTCCAAAATCGTAACATGTGTTTTACGAGAAAATATTAACGTTCAAATTCTGTCTTAAAGAGAACATTATTATAAACATAAATAAAACTATGAAGAAATTAGTAACTACAATGTTAAATGACATTATCAATCTTTAAATAGATATTAAAAATCACAAACACAATTTCAAAGACAATAACATGATCTTGAATACTACGAGATAAAAGAAAGATCCAAGTGAACCCCAAAATAATAAAGCATACACTCCAATAATATAAGAAATGAGCCGCTATCCAATTTTACATCATACATGACCCCTCAATAATCACTCGATAAAAACTATGCAAACATGTGAAAAACTCACCACAACCATCACAATCACAACAAGACAAATTCACTGAAACCTTAAACCAAGCAGCATCGATCATACAATCTAACCACGTGGTGGTGGTGTGAAATGTATAAACGTTAACAAAGAGAGAAACTCGTCCAAAGACCACAATCAATATTCACAACTTCGACCCCCCGAAACCACGACTATCGACCAAAAACCAACTATAACCACTCAAATTTTAATGAATCTGATTCCTAGATTGGAAGTTCGTCATCTTCCTCAATCCTGGGAAGAAAGTGCTGATGTGACACTCATTTCTCTGGTGGTATGTCATAGTTGAAAATGGTCTAATTTGAGGATTAATTCAAGGCTTCCGCATGTTTGTTCAAAACGTTTGTAATACCAACCGTACATAAGAAGCTCGAAAGGTATGACGAGGGGTCTTTGGCAGTTAGCAACAGTCTATGTAGCCACTTCTAGTACAAAAAATATGTAGCCAAACATGGATGTCAAGTTGTCATAGATGAATGACGCAGCTATGTTCATGGCTTCATAGCTAACCATTTGGCTGATCATAGTTTCATTTACCATAATCAGTTTAGAGTTACCAGTAAAAACCCTCAATTCCAAGATTTTACTAGTTACTGAGCT
Source organism: Rutidosis leptorrhynchoides (assembly GCF_046630445.1). NCBI lineage: Eukaryota > Viridiplantae > Streptophyta > Magnoliopsida > Asterales > Asteraceae > Rutidosis > Rutidosis leptorrhynchoides. Next base: position 330,280,266 of record NC_092342.1, on the reverse strand, counting down.
TACAATAAGACATAGACCATCACATAACCCTTTACTTTACTCAACTCATACAGAAAACCTTGATGAATATTATTCTTGTCAAGTCTCTGACATCTTTTTTTCTTGTATATGAATATATAAAATTGTCAAATACAAATCTTAAGTTTTAATATTTTTTCAGAGTGAAGTAAAGAAAGAATGTTGAAACTTCCACTTCTAGCTATTAGTAGAGACCCCCGAATAGCCTTAATAAACGACTCCATCCGGAGGTGCTTCTTCAGTAATCTGCAAACAAAACTATTACTCCTATTATTCAAGGAATAACAACACTATAGTAGGGGCAGGGTCATGTTGGGTTGGCTAAAGATAAATAAAATAATAAAAGTGATTAGAGTGTCAATCGCTTACCATTTGAAAATAGTGTTAATCGTGTTAAAAATAAAAGTATAATAATACTATATTACTATATTAATTTCACTTCTTCCAAATAATTATTTAGTAATTTGTATGCATTCAACTATATACAGACATTTGAGCCATTTAACCCGGTTAGAAAAAAAAACACAACACGAATCAACTTATCTATAAATTGCATAAGATAAAGAACCAACAAATTCTCACCTAAACAAAAGTAAGTATAACATTAAACTGTTCTGTGAAACATGTTAAAGAAAAATAAAAAAGAAAGTATATATAGAAATTATTGCCTCATTTGGAAACCTGTATTAAGTAATATAAGGAAGATAATTCCCGTTCTAGATAACTTTGTGATTTGACATGTATGTAAGGAAGATAAACTAAATCCGGTCCATTAATAAGTAAATGGGTCCAAAATGTCACCTTTACAATCATCTTAGAAGGAAAATGATACGGAAATAGAAATAGTGTGGTGGTTATATATAAACCTACAATTGACTGAATGCTGGCCCTGTTTTTAGGTAAAGAAAGAAACAGTTTCCTGGTTACAACATGACATCATCTTAAGTAAAGAAAGTTTGACCAACTACATACATGTATATTTATTATCCTATAACTTGGTAACAATCAAACAGTGTTGTAGAACTCAGGAGTACTCGGGGAGTACTATGCAAATAAAGTCTCCCGAACATTCGGCTTATGGTTTGACTATATAATTTCACAAAATTTCTTTACAATAATGAAATGTAAGATGAGGAACAACATACTATTTGGCATGACCATAACGTGTAAGCTTCCAAAGCGGTTTTTCTTGCTCAAAATCTTCACGCATTTGGCGCTTGCAAGCCTCTGAATTTGTGCAACTTTATAACATCAAACCCACAATCAGTCAGATTCAGTAACAAAGAAACAATAAATACTACGAAAAGAACTCTTGACTAGATGCTTACACTTGGTTAGCACCGGGCTGATCAACAGTACATGTTAAGAAGTCAGCCAAACAAAAGTAAAAAACTAAAACATGAATCAAGATGAGACTAACAATGTAGATATTAAATGAACAATAAAAGTAAAAACACGGAATGGAACCTTGAATTGATTAGTGTTAGTCCCAGCCTGAGAGTTATTCTGAGCATCAAATCCAAAGGTATTTGGTTTTTGAGGTTGGGAATTAGCTTGTGTACCAAAACCGAAAGGATTTGGTTTGGCTTGTTGCTGATTTACATGAAGAAACTTGCAGCGTTCACCGTACTGACAACTAAAAGATAAAACAGAAACTGATAAATCATCTCTATTCATTAGCCACAAATATGATCTGTATAACATATAAAAGATACAATCTTTTGATAAGACTAATAGCACATGATCTTTATACTACTAATTGATTTAGTATTATTATTAGTACTCACTGAAATTCCATCTATAATCATTCCAACAAACCTAGGGTAGAGTGTTATCATTCATCTATATCTATAGCTTTTAGGAATAAAAAGTTACGAGAAATCAAACTAACAAAGTACAAAATCAATACATAGAATGTCTATTAATTAGCAAAAGGTAACTGAATGTGCAAATTAAAAAGAAAAAGTTAAAAAGAACAAAGAAAAGGAAGAAAGGGCGTACAATCCATGCTGGAAGTTAGGGCATGGTTCTTTCCGGAGAGGCATGATTGATTGTTACTCAGATGAGCTCGGGTTGTGTGTGTTTAGGGTAGGGCTTATCTTGGAAGCACATGAATGCCTTTCTGAATTATATTCAGGTAGCAGGGTGGATGAGCTTCTTGGACAAGGTGTACCTCAAAGTCAGGTATTTTTTTTTTTTTTTTTTTTTTTTGGAAAAGCAAGGCTCCAAATGAGGTTGGTGGAGATTGAACTCGGGTCTTTTGGAGATTTCCAAGCATCCCCCAACTACCCCTTTGGGGTTAAGTCAGGTATTTTTTTACTTGAAATGAACTGTGTGTATGTTTATGCTGTTACTGATAATCATCTCTGATATGTTTGGTCCTTTCATTTAGTTTTCATTAGTTAGCAAAGAGGTATTTTTATTTTATATTTCATATAAAGTTAAAGTGTAAATATCATATTTACGTTGTATTGTATGTTATTAGATGCATTTTCGAGAACAGTATTACAAAAACCAGCTGAACCAATTGCAAGATTCAAGAATCATTAATACACAACTCGTACGGGAATTCAAGGTGGAACGTTTGCAGATAAATTCTAAAAGAAAAGGTCCTGAACTAAACCAGGCGGTTCATGATGTGATTGTAGATGATGATCACAATGGCGATTTGGTGGTAGCATGGCTCTACTAATTGAGTCAACAGCAAGCGTCGATTTACTGGCGACTTGATTGCCGCTTAGAGCCTAAATTGAATGTGCAGGATTTAAAACCCATGGAAATTTGATCCTACCATTTTCATGGCGTCTCATGTTTTAACTTTTTATTTTATTTTAACTTTATTATAAAAATAAAAATTGGTCCTACTTATAGGCAGTCCATTCGGAAGCAATCTCTTTATCCGTCGAAGAGAGAGAGGGAGAACTTTCTCTACTTCTTGAAGTGTATCACTCTGGGTGGATAAATGATATAAAGATAGGGGCAAGGTTGTAAAACTCGCGACTCGGGGAGAACTCGGCGGGAGGTTTTTGAGGAGTTCTCGGCGACTCGGGGAGAACTCGGATGTTGATTTTTGTTGACTTTTTAATATAAATCTATATTTTCTGATAATATACAGATTACAGGGGCTGTTATTGTCATTTAATTAAAGATTCAGGAGTGCATATTAAGTTTATCTTGTTATTAAGAGTTTGGTAATAGTTGAGGGGTTGTTATTGTAACTTAATAAAAGAAAAAGAAATTAAAATATAAGTATCACTGATATGTACGTTAGTATGCCTGTACACCAGATCTAAAAGTGAATTGACCTGCGCTTCTTCAAGTTAAAAACCCTAAAAAGTTAAAAAAAAAAGTCACCGCCGGCATCTTTTTCTTCTCCGGCCACCTGAATTCGTGACTGGTTTCAGGTTATTCCTTCTTCTCTCCTCTTCTGTTTCCTTTTCCTATCCTCCTTTCTCATCTTTTTTCGTTTCCAGCAAGATCTTGAGTTTCCGGCTGCCGTTGACCGGCGGTTGACCGACTTTTTAGCGAGTTGACCGCCGATTTATCGCTGACACACTTTTGCCGACTTATCGCCGATAAATCGGCCGAGTAGCCCGAGTTTTGCAACCATGGATAGGGGAATGATTGTCTACATCTCACCTCCTCATATACCACACATATAGTATTAGATTTTGTTGTTGTTGTAATGCCACAAACTTTTAATACACCGGTCAAACAAGATGACTATAATGCCATAAACTTTTAATATACCGGTCAAACAAGATGACTATTCTAAGGTACATATATATCAATATATTAATTATATTGTTAATGAAGCGTTGCTTGGACTAATATAGTAATATTTTAGTAATATTTCAGGTGCTGTGGAAATTTCAAGAACCGCGTGTTGAAAGGGAGAGAAGTAGAGAACACAATGTATTGAGCAGAACAAGCAAGCGGTAACTATTTTTTATAATAGTTATGATTTTTGTTTCTATATATTTGGGATTCATTGTGGTACTATATTTTTTTAACTTGATCGCATGAAAAAGAAGGATATATAAGAGTTTGAAAGAAAAGTTGAAGTTGATTGAAAATTTCAATGAGAGGTATTCAAAGGCTTAAGGAAGTGGTTCTAAAGTATATAAACGATTTGGATAATATAGAACTGGAGATTGCCCAATTAAAGAAGTGCAGGAACGAATGGTACTATCTAATGAAATGTTGGTCGGCTATGGTAAGAAGTATCAAGTTCAAGACTTTTTGATGTTGCACAAATGAAAAGTTATCATTTATTCATCAATTTTAAATTTGATCTGCTAGCTCAAATTTGTTAATTAAAGGTGTGCAGATGGTTGGTTTGTGTTTTTATATTGGGCGCAAGTATTTTCTTTTTGTTTGGTGTATTTGTTTAGCTCAAATTTCCAAATTAGTGCAAAAAAAAAAAAATGCGCCCAATACAAACACAAGCCAACCACCTGTACACCTCTAATTAACAAATTTGGTTGAGCAGACAAATGTAAAATTGATGGATGAATCATAACTTTTCATTTGTGCAACACCAACAAGTCTTGAACTTGATACTTCTTACCAAAGCCAACCAACATTTCATTTGATAATACCCCTTCGTTCCTTCACTTTCTTCAATTCGGCAATCTTCAGTTCTATATTATCTAACTCGTTTATATAATTTAGAACCACCTCCTTAAGCCTTTAAATATCTCTCCTTAAAAATTTCAATCAACTTCAACTTTTCTTTCAACTATTTTATATTCTTCTTTTTCATGCGATCACACTACAAAATATATTAGCAGAGAATCCAAATATATAGAAACAAAAATCATAACAGTTATATAAAAAATATTACCGCTTGCTTGTTCCGCTCAATATACCGTCTTCCCTCCCTTTCAACACGCGGTTCTTGGAGCATTTGATATATTACTATATTAGTCCTAACAACTCTTTATTAACAATATAATTGATATATTAATATATGTACCTTAGAATTGTCATCCCGTTTGACCGGTGTATTAAAAGATTGTGGCATTGTTACCACCAAATCGCCATCCTGGTCATCATCCACAATCACATCATGAACCATGGTCATCATCCACAATCACATCATGAACCGCATGGTTCAGCTGATGCCCTTCTTTTTTAGAACTCCTTTGCAAACGTTCCAACTCAAATTCCTGTTCGAGCTGTGTATTAATGATTCTTGAATCTTTCAATTGGTTCAACTGATGTTTGATGTTTATAAGACTGTTCTCGAAAATCCACCTAATAATATGTAATACAACGTAAATATGATATTTACACTTTAGCTTTATATGAAGTAAAAAATAAAATTACCTCTTTACTAACTATTGAAAGTTTTTGACTTTTAGATAAGTCAAACCTTTTGGCAAGCTCTTCCAGTCTTAGCGCACATGACAACGAACACCTGATAACGTATGATTGTAGAGTTGCTTCCTAGATTTTTATTTAAGCATTTCTAAAATCATTTCACGGTTTACAAGATCCTTCCAAATGCCTAGGGATTCGATGATATCATATGACTCTTGATATTTTTCTTCTATAAGAGCCCGAGTTGCTACTACCATAATGTTATCTGTTAGGTTTTCGAGGGGTTCGGTGAAACTTGTTTAGTATAAACTTCTGAGTGTCTTGCTTATTACTCTATAGTTAGCATACTGATCCCTATAACAGTGACTCATTGCTTCCATATTGGGAACGTCTATAAGCATGGCACATATTAAGTGTACAATATATAGAAGTTGTAGTACTTAGAAGTTGTAGGCTGATGAGCAACTGGTATGTCATTTTCCTTCTCCTTTCCCGAGGTTCATACAGAAATCAGTAGGTTCAAATCAGAATATGCAAACTAAGTGTAACATCCCGCGTTTTTCCGTTAAATTTATTTTTAACACTATCTTTTTTTTAAATAATATCTTTCGTTATTTAAATTCGTAGATTCTGTTGACAAACGTTCATAATATTCTCGTTATTTAATTATAACATCACTCGTTTACTCGAGCGTTTTTAAAATATTCGTTTGGATAATTCCCGCACCCACTTTGAAACTTGAGGGACTGAGGTTGTCAAGTGGGCAAACTAGTTGACTAGGTCAACTAGTCAACCCACCTCATCCACTCATTCACTTCCACTCACCTCCTCATCTCTTTTCTCTCCTTCCTCATCTTCCATTTTTGAACTTAAACACTCAACTCACAAAAATCATCATCTAAATCCGGATCAAGATGCAAACATCAAAACAAATTACATATTCGTGATCCTCTCTTCATCCTCTACATTTTGGTACCAATTTCATCTCGTTTGGGTAACTTCCTAAAAACTCTAGATTTCTCTAAATTCGTGTTTTTGACTTGAAATGATGTTAGTTAGTGTCTATGGCTCGTGTATAACATGAATATATGTTTTGTTTGCTCGATTTGTTGTTTTGAGTAACTAGTTTGAACATTTGAAATGGGTGTGCTTAATCTTTAATTTTGGATGAGTTAATGTTGTTAAATTGTTAAAGTTCATGTTTTAATTGTGTTACTAGTATCACTAGCTTCATTTTGATGCGTAGGTTGAGTAATAAAACTTCAAGAACATGATTAATGAGTTTATGAAGTTTGGTTAGGGTTTGATAGCTTTAAAACGAACTTTTGATGCATTGAATGCTTGTTAATATTATTGATAAGTGTTTAGTTGTAATGTATGTTTCATTACCTTCAAAACGGCATATCACATGTGTGAATTGGATTCCCGAATCTTAAAATGCATTTTGTAAACTTGAAACGATGATTTTGAACATTTAATGATCACTTGACGAGATTTTCGGCTATTGTAAATGATGTTTTTGCTTGATGAAAAGTGGTTAGTTGTATTCCTTATCAAAATACCTTTCCAACGATATAAGATACTTGTTTTGGATGTTTACGGTTTTTGATTTATGTGTATTTGAAGTTGGATTCGTGCTTGAGTGTGAAAATTGCCAGACTTGCAGATCAGTTAAATGGAGCGGCGCGCCAAAATTGGAGCGGCGCGCCATTTGGGCCTGCCCCAATTTCTTTTTGTTTTTCACACTTTCACCCCCGCTTACTCGTAACTCCGATTAACATGAAACTTGGCAAACATGTTTATATATACTTTCTCATCGTGGAAAAATTGTCGGATACCCGACCCGACCCCGTTGACTTTGACTTTGACCAAGTTTGACTATTAGTCAAACTTAATCAAACACTTATGCAATCGTTTTAATCGTATTTTATACTTGATTCTTGTATGAAACTTGACAACGTGATTCACATGCTATACTAATCGAGTCGTAACGAGCCATAGGACTAATTGAACACATTTCGCCCGACCTTGTGTCATAACCGGTTAATTAATACAACTTACTTGTTTAGGTCAAGGCTAAGCAACTATCATGCACATATTTACTTTGTGAAGTACTTTTATACTCGTGCACTCGAGGTGAGATCATAGTCTCATCTTTAAAACAATTTTTATGCTTTAAACTATGGGATGAGAAACATATACGTATCATACTTTTACACTTTGAACACAAGTATGAAAACGAACATTCCACGTACGGGTTTGAACAAAAATCCTCAATTCAATTATCATTAGTTACACTTGCAGGGTGTAAACGAGAACTTATATTATGTGATCACATGGGCTTGACGAGCCTCATTCGGACGGTTCGCTACCGTTAGCGAATGAAATATATTTTCGAGTATAGTGTATGTTCAAACACTACGTAACAAGGTACAAAATAGTTAAGTTTGATAATTGGGTGCCCGCGAAACAAATAACAACTTTGGAATGCAAATGATTTTGATAATCATCTTATATTAAATCTTGTGGTTCAAATACAACGTTTACTAAAACACCTATGATTTCACCAACATTTTCGTTGACAGTTTTCTATATGTTTCTCAGGTTCATACTTGGCTATTTGATACATGCTTCCGCGTACACTCATACTTGCTTGGAGTCAAGCATGCATGCATACACTCTGATTTCTTGCTTGGGTCAAGCATACATACATACATACGCTAGTGATAGCACCTTTGGATTCAAACTTTTGTTTACATACTTACGCTATTTATAGCCACCGTGATTTTCAACTTATATTATGTCGCAAGTTTATTTCATTTATACATTATACTTTTGTAAACTTAAACTTGTTGTCGAACCGTTTGGTAAACTAAACTTTGCAAGTCTTGTACTTTTCAAATGAATGCGACATAATTTTGGTCAAACGAGTCTCATATAGGGACTACGACCACGTAACGGGACCTAAGTTAGCGGCGCCGTCAATGACGATTTTGTCGGGTCGCTACAGATGGTATCAGAGCGTTGGTTGTAGGGATCTAGGATGTGCATTAGTGTGTCTGACAGAGTCGTTAGGACGCATTAGTGAATCTAGACTACAACCGGATAGTTAGCCATTGCATTCTGACATACATTTGCTATAGATGCACTTACTTGACTACTTGTGCATTATACTTGAATCATTCTTAGGCAAACTTCTTAATGGTACCAAGCTTTCATCATACGAATTCGTATTATGCCACTTTCTCATAACACACGTGAATTCATGATTCATACGCGTAAGGATGATGACGACTTCATTAGTCACACTTGTTCGGGAACTCTGTCTCCCAGATTGTTATTCGCCACAATTTCAACTTACTATTGGTGTCACACCGGTGTTCCTTGCTATCTACCACTTCTTGTTACTACCATCACTACTCTAGATGAGTATCGTCATAACAAATTATCACTACGGTTACGTACTATTCGTTATCACGATTCCTTACTCTTTTCGTGCTTAAAGACATTATTGTTTGACTTGAACCGCATTGACGTGAACAATCATTTATACACTTCCCTCGGGGAACGCTTCTTTAGAGTTGCGCAAATTCTTTCGATTCAATACGAGTCACGTTAGTGATGTCACTATACTTTTTACATTTTAAATCTTCACGATTATACGAACTTGAGTCTATGGAGTGATGTGGGAATGGAGGTATGAGTTAGTGATAAGGCTAAAAAGGAACATATATTTCATAGCAATATCCCTCCTAAATAATAGGTTTTCATATGTAATTGTATTATATTTTCATTGTAATTGTTTAAATAAATAAATGCGAAGACAAAAGGCGAAAACGAAGATTTGAAGACACAAACGTCCAATAAGCTCAAATGTACAAGATACAATTCAAAAAGTTCAATTTATTAATGAAAAACGTCTAAAAATGACAAGAGTACAAGTTACAAAACGCAAAGTACAAGATATTAAATTGTACGCAAGGACGTTCGAAAATCCGGAACCGGGACATGAGTCAACTATCAACGCCCGACGCAACGGATCAAAAATTACAAGTCAGCTATGCACAAGAATATAATATAATATATAAATAATTATATTAATTATTTATATTTTATATTTATATATTTATTATGTCGACAAGCTAGGAGCCAAAAGTTTGTGAGCTGGATTTTCAAACTCCACGACTCGCGGAGTTTGAAGGCCAAAAACTCCACGACTCGCGGAGCTGCCAAATTCCAAAATGCCTATAAAAGGTCACGAATTCTGCGAGTAAATATATAATAAATAATAATAATACTCTGTAGTATAATATAAATAAATATATATATATATATATATATATATATATATATATATATATATATATATATATATATATATATATATATATATATATATATATATATATATATATATATATATATATAGTATAGATTAGTGTTATATTAGATTAGTTCGGGTTATGTAAAAGTTATTTTACGGGTTTTGAAGTCGAAATTCTGACCGTGTAACACTACGCGATAAATACTCAATGTAAGTTATGTTCTCCTTTTTACATTAATGTCTCGTAGCTAAGTTATTATTATGCTTATTTAATCCGAAGTAATCATGATGTTGGGCTAAAAATATCTAAAACTGGGTAATTGGGCTTTGTACCATAATTGGGGTTTGGACAAAAGAACGACACTTGTGGAAATTAGACTATGGGCTATTAATGGGCTTTATATTTGTTTAGCTAAATGATAGTTTGTTAATTTTAATATAAAGATTTACAATTGGACGTACCTATAAATAACCATATACACTCGATCGGACACGATGGGCGGGGTATTTATATGTACGAATAATCGTTCATTTAACCGGACACGGGAATGGATTAATAGTCACTAGAATTATTAAAACAGGGGTGAAATTATGTACAAGGACACTTGGCATAATTGATAACAAAGTGTTAAAACCTTGGATTACACGCAGTTGATATCCTGATGTAATTATTAAACAAAGTATTAAAACCTTGTTACAGTTTAAGTCCCCAATTAGTTGGAATATTTGACTTCGGGTATAAGAATAATTTGACGAGGATACTCGCACTTTATATTTATGACTGATGGACTGTTATGGATAAAAACCAGATGGACTTATCAAATAATCCAGGACAAAGGACAATTAACCCAGGGTAATAAATAATCAAAACGTCAAACATCATGGTTACGGAAGCTTAAATAAGCATAATATATTTTATTTCATTTTTCCTCGTACTTTTATTTATTGTCATTTTATTTATTGTTATTTATTTTATATTGTTAGTTAAATATCGTCATTTACTTTACGCTTCGTTTAAAATATAAAATCGACAAACCGGTCATTAAACGGTAAAACCCCCTTTTATATATTATTAATATAATATATTTTGTACGAATATAATTGTTTAAAATATAGTGTGCAATAAGCCCGTTCCCTGTGGAATGAACCGGACTTACTAAAAACTATACTACTCTACGATTAGGTACACTGCCTATAGTGTTGTAGCAAGGTTTAGGTATATCCATTTTGTAAATAAATAATTAAAACTTGTGTAAAAATGTATCGTATTTAATAGTTTTTCCTAGTAAAATATAAACTATTTCGTACCCCCACGCTACGACATCAGTTAGTATAATATAACGACACTCGATCAACGTGGTTATATTATAGTAAGTCATACCAAAGTTCTAATGACACGTGATGGTGGTTGGACTCGATCAACCTAATCATCACCATGTGCCATGTACATGACTTCATTTTTTTTGTTTGAACATCCGAAAACTCCGAGAATATTGATAACAACCATACCCGGGACACATCGTCGATTATTATCGAACCATACTTATGCTTCCGAATGAATGACAAATTCTTTCGACTTCAACCATATGCTATACGTGTATACCATCTCGTTTTCACACAGTTTTATCGACGAACTACAATATGCTTGTTATGCTCACATCGAGACGGAAACTTCTCTCGCCTTAAACTCGTACTTCCGTTTAAGGAAATCTTTATTCTAAATTCTCAACGGAGAGAGAGACTCTCCACATTAAGCTAGTATTCGCCTCGAGGGTGAATAGTCCTAACGAACGTTTTCGGAAACCGATAAACTTTCCGCGGCCCGAAATTCTTGAGAAACAGAAACTTGTTCCAACAAACGTTTTCAAGTCCTAACAAACTTGTTCGAATATACCTTACAGAACTGTACCTCATTTCGGATCGAGATCCTCGTTTCACTTCTAGATTTCGGAGTGCCTTACAAAAAGCCTCGGGACCACGTTTAGACCTGAGTACAACACATCAACCACAACCCGAAGGACCAAGCAAACATACGATTCAAACCTTGGAAACCATAATACGAATTTGCGTTATCGACTTCAAATTTACTTGAGAAAAGTATTTGCCTTTAGCCGAATCCTCTTACTACAATAATTTTCATCTGAGTATTAACGCCACACCTTTCGAGAACTCATATAGCCATAATTGTCGTTTTCTTAATCGTTGAACCGAAGTAGGTGACAAGCAAACCACCGGACCCGAACTCATTCATGAAGTAACCGTTAAGATCGTTCAAATCCGAGAAAGGCTCGAGACGGCCCGTAGTTGCCAAAGGAGCTATGCCAATGTTAGACGTAAACCTTTCTAATTCCATGTGGGAAACCGCGTAACGTTAAAAGTCGCACCTTGAAAAGGTGTAGTCCGTTTCGGAAACGTAGAAAGCTAAATCCGCGATATTTTTAGTCCTTTTGAAATCTTGGGGCGTGTTGTGCCCGTTGCTTACCGCTTCAAACTTCTGACTCAAACAAATACCGTTCATCCTACATTCTGTGTATCAAACTTAAAGGCGTGTCTTGCGAAACAAGAACTTGTTATCCTCTTCGATGAACTTACTATCAACGATAAACTTCACTTCCTAGGAGGACCGGTTGAAACTATAAATCGTGAAACCAAACTTTAAACCAACGTAAAAATCCCGACTGTCAAAGTTCGTTGAAATGCCCAAGGAAGTACCTTCACATATCCGTAGAATTTGCAACGCAAGGTTTCGAAGAAGAAACAACAACTAATACTTCCAACTAAATTTCGGGACGAAATTTCTTTTAAGGTGTAGGTAATTTAACATCCCGCGTTTTTCCGTTAAATTTATTTTTAACACTATCTTTTTTTTTTAAATAATATCTTTCGTTATTTAAATTCGTAGATTCCGTTGACAAACGTTCATAATATTCTCATTATTTAATTATAACGTCACTCGTTTACTCGAGCGTTTTTAAAATATTCGTTTGGATAATTCCCGCACCCGCTTTGAAACTTGAGGGACCGAGGTTGCCAAGTGGGCAAACTAGTTGACTAGGTCAACTAGTCAACCCACCTCATCCACCCATTCACTTCCACTCACCTCCTCATCTCTTTTCTCTCCTTTCTCATCTTCCATTTTTGAACTTAAACACCCAACTCACAAAAATCATCATCTAAATCCGGATCAAGAGGCAAACATCAAAACAAATTACATATTCGTGATCCTCTCTTCATCCTATACATTTTGGTACTAATTTCATCTCGTTTGGGTAACTTTCTAAAAACTCTAGATTTCTCTAAATTCGTGTTTTTGACTTGAAATGATGTTAGTTAGTGTCTATGGTTCGTGTATAACATGAATATATGTTTTATTTGCTCGATTTGTTGTTTTGAGTAACTAGTTTGAACATTTGAAATGGGTGTGCTTAATCTTTGATTTTGGATGAGTTAATGTTGTTAAATTGTTAAAGTTCATGTTTTAATTGTGTTACTAGTATCACTAGCTTCGTTTTGATGCGTAGGTTGAGTAATAAAACTTCAAGAACATGATTAATGAGTTTATGAAGTTTGGTTAGGGTTTGATAGCTTTAAAACGAACTTTTGATGCATTGAATGCTTGTTAATGTTATTGATAAGTGTTTAGTTGTAATGTATGTTTCATTACCTTCAAAACGGCATATCACATGTGTGAATTGGATTCCCGAATCTTAAAATGCATTTTGTAAACTTGAAACGATGATTTTGAACATTTAATGATCACTTGACGAGATTTTCGGTTATTGTAAATGATGTTTTTGCTTGATGAAAAGTGGTTAGTTGTATTCCTTATCAAAATACCTTTCCAACGATATAAGATACTTGTTTTGGATGTTTACGGTTTATGATTTATGTGTATTTGAAGTTGGATGAGTGTGAAAACTGCCAGACTTGCAGATCAGTTAAATGGAGCGGCGCGCCAAAATTGGAGCGGCGCGCCATTTGGGCCTGCCCCAATTTCTTTTTGTTTTTCACACTTTCACCCCCGCTTACTCGTAACTCCGATTAACATGAAACTTGGCAAACATGTTTATATATACTTTCTCATCGTGGGAAAATTGTCGGATACCCGACCTGACCCCGTTGACTTTGACTTTGACCAAGTTTGACTTTTAGTCAAACTTAACCAAACACTTATGCAATCGTTTTAATCGTATTTTATACTTGATTTTTGCATGAAACTTGACAACATGATTCACATGCTATACTAATCGAGTCGTAACGAGCCATAGGACTAACTGAACACATTTCGCCCGACCTTGTGTCATAACCGGTTAATTAATACAACCTACTTGTTTAGGTCAAGGCTAAGCAACTATCATGCACACGTTTACTTTGTGAAATACTTTTATACTCGTGCACTCGAGGTGAGATCATAGTCCCATCTTTAAAACAATTTTTATGCTTTAAACTATGGGATGAGAAACATATACGTATCATACTTTTACACTTTAAACACAAGTACGAAAACGAACATTCCACGTACGGGTTTGAACAAAAATCCTCAATTCAATTATCATTAGTTACACTTGCAGGGTGTAAACGAGAACTTATATTATGTGATCACATAGGCTTGACGAGCCTCATTCGGACGGTTCGCTACCGTTAGCGGATGAAATATATTTTCGAGTATAGTGTATGTTATAACACTACGTAACAAGGTACAAAACAGTTAAGTTTGATAATTGGGTGCCCGCGAAACAAATAACAACTTTGGAATGCAAATGATTTTGATAATCATCTTATATTAAATCTTGTGGTTCAAATACAACGTTTACTAAAACACCTATGATTTCACCAACGTTTTCGTTGATAGTTTTCTATATGTTTCTCAGGTTCATACTTGGCTATTTGATACATGCTTCCGCGTACACTCATACTTGCTTGGAGTCAAGCATGCATGTATACACTCTGATTTCTTGCTTGGGGTCAAGCATACATACATACATACATACGCTAGTGATAACACCTTTGGATTCAAACTTTTGTTTACATACTTACGCTATTTATAGCCACCGTGATTTTCAACTTATATTATGTCACAAGTTTATTTCATTTATACATTATACTTTTGTAAACTTAAACTTGTTGTCGAACCGTTTGGTAAACTAAACTTTGCAAGTCTTGTACTTTTCAAATGAATGCGACATAATTTTGGTCAAACGAGTCTCATATAGGGACTACGACCACGTAACGGGACCTAAGTTAGCGGCGCCATCAATGACGATTTTGTCGGGTCGCTACACTAAGTAGGTTAGACCTTAACCAATTAAACACTAAACTTACAACACACTTGGTAAAAATAATTAAATATATTGAGCAATGACAACCAAATAAACTACCAAACAAATCAGAGATGATTAACAATAACAGAATATACTTAATTATTTCCAGAGGTTCCTACAGAAATCTGTAGGTTCAAATCAGAATATGCAAACTAAGTAGGTTAGACCTCTAGGTCAGACCTAATTATTATACTATATACTAAATATGGACACCACCCTCCAATCATAACCCGCCACATACCCCAAAAACACTGTAGCTACAGTAGTGGTTTTTGTTTGGTTTTTTTTTTTTTTTTTTGGAGATAATTTATTTAATCTTCTGATTTTATACAACGACCACCAGTTAATATTCGTCTTCTTACATATATTCAAAAAAAAAAAAAAAACCATGAACTTATTAATTTTTGGGTCTCTTTTCCATCTACACCAGTATTCCATGTTGTGACGATCGCTCCAAATCCATATGGACAATACGTCATTCATTGATTTCATTGCGAGGTATTTGACCTCTATATGATACGTTTTGTAAACATTGCATTCTTTTAAAAAGGCACACCATAAATGAATATTTAAATCAAAGGTTTTCGACATCTGATAATTTCTACATATATACAATCACTGTAAATAATAGTTTACAATAGTACTTCCGTTGACAATGCAGTCAAAATAAGATACATGGTGATGATTTGGTGAATGCAACGTTTCCTTGAAAAATATGCCATGTATGACTCCATGCACATAGCTTGTCTAACACATAAGCAAACAGCGGAAGACTTCTAGGGAACCTGAGAATAAACATGCTAACAAGTGTCAACACAAAGGTTGGTGAGTTCATAGTTTTAGTGTTTCGCATAATCTGTATATAAAAGTGGATCACAAGATTTCAGTTGTTTCATCCAGAAACGTTTATCAATAGATTATATAAAAGTGGATCACAAGATTTCAGTTGTTTCATCCAGAAACGTTTATCAATAGATTATATAAAAGTGGATCACAAGATTTCAGTTGTTTCATCCAGAAACGTTTATCAAAATATTCTACGAAATTGAGCACCCTGGTAACTAAACTTTAACGTATATATAATTTGTACCCTTTGTATAATCATCTTAATAATACACGCAAACCAACGTGTACGCTTCTCAAATAGCATACGTCCGTTAAAAGGCTAGCGCTCTAGCTCGGACGGGGATGTCAAGCCCTGTGGATCCATATACTACTACTCGCGCCCACCAGTTCTTATAACTGGCAGTTACTAGTTACCAAAGCTAAGGGATTTTCGGTTCAAACTCAGTGTAGAATTTAGTATGTACTTGTATCCATTGTGTTTAAAATAAAGTGCATGTATTCTCAGCCCAAAAATATAGATTGCAAAAGCAATTAAAAAGGGATCAATGAAACTCACGCATATAAATATTGTATATCGGTTAATAAAGCATTTGCATGTATTCTCAGCCCAAAAATGTAGAGAGTAAAAGGGATCATATGAAACTCACTGTTTAATATTGATATACTATATTGCAGGAAAGCACGTAGACGCATCTGAGATGATAAACACGAGGTTTGATTCACAAAAATACCCCCGAACATTACCCATAATTTCCTTGGCAATAACCCATATTTTCCTTAGCTCTAGCTCGCTCGGAAACTCGTTTTGAAAATTACTTGGACAGCACTCCGTCGTAATATTTGATGTACATTATTATTTTTGTATCGCAAAAATAATAACACTAATAATAAAAAAAAATAATAAGATTAATAATAATCTTATTAATAATAATAATAATAATAATAATAATATAAATAATAAATAAAATAAATACGGAGTAATATGTATGTGTGTGTTTTTTTTTCTTTCTTTACTCGGCAGAAAATGTTGCAATTTATAGAACCTGGCCTGAAATCTGGAGTCATGCGACTCGCATGGAAATGGCCTTCTGGCCATGCGACTCTCATGAGGACCAGGGACAGCTCACATTGTTTTTGTCCTAACATTTGTCGACATAATAAAATATAAATATAATATATATAATTTAAATTAATTAATTATATATTATATTAAATTCACGTGCATAGTTGACTTGTAATTTTTGTTCCGATAAGTCGTACGTTGTCACTCGACTTATGTCCCGGTTCCGGTTTTTCGAACGCCCTTTCGTACGCTGAGAAAACTTGTACTTTACGTTTCGTGAATCGTACCTTTGTCAAAATATAGTCTTAAATCATCCATAAAATATACCACTGTAGCAAAGTTACTGTAGCAAAGTCAATTTTTACTGTAGCAATTCACTGTAGCAAAGTCAATTTCACTGTAGCAAATAGTGATTTTCAAAAACACTGTAGCATTTTGGGTACTGTAGCAATTTGAAAATGTTACTATCGTTTACTAAATAACTTAAAATTATATATATGTATATATCTTTTTAATATATATAAATCAGTTTTTAAATACACATTGGAAGTTATTTATAAATAAATTTTAATAATAAATATTTCAACTTATCATATATATTCAAATAGATATTTAAACCAATAAGTTTAATGTACGGTATCAAATAATTAATACATTGTTACCTTTTCAAGTTATAGTATATATGTATCTATTTACATATAATTGTTCGCGAATCGTCGAAAACAACCGAAAGGTATTTAAATATATAAAAGTAGTTCAAAAATTTTGAGATTCAGTTTTACAGACTTTGCTTATCATGTCGAAAATGTTAATCATACAAAGATTAAGTTTAAATTTGGTCAGAAATTTCCAGGTCATCACACATGTCCACCAACCACCTGCAACCGCCACCATCAGCCACTTTACACCACCATGCACTGCCACCTACCACCGCCGATTTCACGGCCGGCTACGACCGTCACCGTCCACAACTTTCAACCACCATCAAATCTGATCTAAAGAAAAAACATCCAGATCCACACATGAGACAAACTTCCGGAACAAAGGGCAATTTAGTGTTTGATGAAATATATAAACATACCTGAAAACTTAAAAGACACCCAGCATATCAAATACCTCACGAGTCCACCCAATTGTCTGATTTAATGGGGAAAAAAAAATAAACATATATATTAAAGGAACAAAAACAAATCTAAAAATCAACCGTTCAATAAACAAATCTGAACATAGGACGGTTTGGTAGTGGTTAGAAAAAACACATACCTGAAAAGTCAAGTTTTGAGTCGGGTTTTTCACGACCGTGGCTCTGATAAATGTCAAGCGCTGGACCTCCTGTAGGAGAACAACTACAATAGCCCAACACACCACGAAAGTGGCGGTGGAAAGCTACTTCCGGCAACAGTTACGATCACAACAGCCGACGCCGTCGTCGACCTTCTCCGTCGGCCAACACCTTACTATTGTAAAAAAACATCAAAAATAATAATTTTTTTCTTACCTGCATTCTTGAGTACAACTAGCTATTCACATATATATTACAACTAAATATGCACACGGTACAACTAACCATACCAATAGTACAACTCTATTGAGAGTGGGGTGTTAGAAAAACCCAAAAACTAAATCGAGTTCAGGTGGTCGGAACTACTGGAAACCACCGAGTCAACCGCAACCATCGATATAATTTTTCTTGATTTTTTTTTAATGATTTTAGTGTAAGATATTATAATGGTAGTGAAAATGAGAATGGAAAATTGGGAAAGATCGGTGGAGAGGATAATAAGCTGTTAAAGGAGAGAATACGGAGTACTAAAGATAAGGTAGGATGGATATGTGGATGAAATCAACCCATTTTACTTTATTTTTTTTATTTACACCCCCATTTACGATGAAAATGACAAACTGAACCTCTAAGTTATAAACATTACCACTTTAAATTCTTTTTTTAGCTTCAATATTTGTTACACAAAACATTGAACCTATATAAAATTGTAAAGATTTATATTTCGAACATCAATTAAATTAAATTCTTATATTATACTCTATATAAACTTTAGAAGAGTATGTTAATATTACCGGTAACCGTTTTCCTTTTACGTATAATTAACTTATCGTTAAGCGATCAAAATCATCCCGCAGCGAAATATGATATCGGGTTGGAAAACTAATTTTTTATCTCACGACCGAAACCACCTATTCGATTAATCGAGAGTAAAAGGGTAAGACAAAGTAGTAAAGTAATTGTTGACCAAATCATGTGGCTACCAAATACGAAGTTCAGTTGGCCGTTGCATCTTCCAACTTTTTTTAATCGAAAAAATACTGCAATATTACGGAGTATAAATCCTTTCATTTTTCATATATTTTGCTCTCAAAAACATAATAAAAATAAATGTCTATAAATTTGTAGTGGAGATAAATGAGTAAATAATCAACGCTAAATGCGTACAACAAATGTTTTGTCAAAACACGTTATTGCAAAAACGTTATGACAAAAACATTGAGAACCGCAGCAACCCGCGGGCTTCCGAACCTAGTTAAGCACTAAAGTTACAACGCACTTGTAAAAATAATTAATTATAGTGACCAATAAAAACTAGATAAAGTACCAAACAGATCAGAGATGATTATCAGGAACAGGAGACACATACACATAGTTCATTTCAAACAAAAAATACCTGACTTTAATGTACACCTTGTCCAAGAAGCTCTCCCACCCTGCCACCTGAATATAATTCAAAAAGGCATCCATATCTAAAAACGCTCACGAGAAGACACAATTTTTTATTTTTTAAACAGCAGTTTGGGATCTCCCAGTGGGACTAAACCACTCACGCAAACATCTCCCGCAGTTGCATAACCCGTCCACAACTGTTGCCCTGGAGGAAATCCGGACCAATCCGAGGGCATGGCCGGTAAAACCCCCCTCCCCACAACGCGATGTGCGAAAGGCGACCTTGGGTGGAATGGAATTCAAGATCAGGGATATCATTTTGTGCAATGTTGTCGCCCTAGTGAATCGAACTCCCAACCTCTAACAAAGAGGTATTGCTCATTACCACTAGACCAGCAACACAATGATACGAGAAGACACAATTAGCTCTTCAGAAACACATATGAGCTAAACAATAGGAAACGGAATTTTGAAAAATCAAAACGCTAGCTCAATTCAAGCCCTAACAATATATAAGTTTAACATGTGAAAACACATAAACGTGCTAATAGATTAAGCTCGCCAGCATCAAATATCTGACAACCAAAAACCTAGCTATATGATCAATACACAAATAACACGTACATACACAGATTAACAATGTAGACACACAAATTCTTCACTTCCACAACACAAATTAAAAGCTGACGAGAGTAAAATCATCAAAAACATATTTCTGAAAACCTAATTCCTAAATTAATATAGAGATGGATTTTAATACTAACGTAGACTTGTACGTAAAGAAACAAGTAAAATAAATTGAATAATAACCTTTCGGTACAGTCTCGATCTCAGCACCGGCACGACGAGCAGCTTTTTCATCCTTACGAGCAGCGGCGGTCGGTGCTCCAAGTCTTGTGCGATATCTTCTTGTTAATTTCGATTTTAGAGTTTACTGTATCAATTGGGAAGACGAGTGCGTAGAACGTTATAGGGGGTGTTTGGTTGCAAGGTTCATGCTTTTCTTACTGCGCGTTACCATAAATAAACGGTGAAGGCTGGTGACTGTCAGGTGGAGACAGTGTACGTTTTTGACTGTCAGGTGTTAAATTTGAAGCTTTGCGTTTCTAGTGGGGAAATTCAGAAAAGGCCCCATCAGTTTTGTGTTGTTTATTTGTAAATAACATACAAATACAATTACAAACAAAACATTATATAAAGCATAATACTAAATTAAATTAAATTATATACGTAGTACAGTATATATCAATAGAAAGTATGATTTTCCTATTCACACCATTATTTTATTAGTAAAGGGTATTTCGGTTATGGAGATGGATGATAGTATTCTTTCTTAATTCAATGGATTGCAAAAAAGAATTTAGATTGGCTATATGAAATATTAGAGGTATGAGTACTTTGGATAAATAATCTGCAGTAAAGAATTTAATAAGGGATAAAAAGTTGAGTGTATCCATTGTCCTTGAAACTCACTTAAAAAAAGAATAACATTGATAATGTTTGTTCTAATGTGTTTAATAAATGGAAGTGGCGGTCCAATATTAGCTACAGTCTCAATAGCTGTAGGATTATTGTTGGATGGGATGAGAATAAAGTTCAAGTTATGTCAATTAACTGTTCTAAACAAGTTATTTTCTGCTTGGTGGAGGTTATAAGTACCAAGGAAAGATTCTACTGTAGTTGTGTATATGCATGTAATAAAGGTAAAGATAGGATTCACCTTTGGAATGACCTTCTTGTTCAACAAAGGATGGTGAATAACAGACCTTGGTTTATATTAGGGGATTTTAATGTGACCAGATTTCTTGGTGAACATTCATCTGGTAGCTCATTAGTAACAAGTGAGATGAATGAGTTTAATGAATGCAAAAATCAAATTGAAGTTGAAGATATAAGGAGTACTGGTTGTCACTTTACCTGGACTAAATCATTGAAAAACCCTAGATGTGGGACCCTGAAAAAGTTAGATAGAATCTTGGTTAATGATGCTGTGATGAATTGCATTCCTCAAGCTCATGTTATTTTCTTGCTTTACATCATTTCTGATCATAGCCCTGCAATCCTGTGCATTCCCGGTTATATCATAAATAAACCAAAATCTTTTAGGTTTATGAATTATATTTCTGAAAGGGGGGAGTTTATTCCTATTGTTCAAAAGGGGAGGGAAAATCAGTATGTGGGATGTGATATGTATTGTCTTCTCAAAAAGCTAAAGGGGTTGAAAAAAGATTTAAAACAGTTAAACTGGATAAATGGAGATACCTTTGTTAGAGTTAATACTTTGAAGCAAGAGTTAAAAGATATTCAAATTCAGATTGATAGTCACCCTCATGACTCTGCCATTAAAGATAAAGCCACAAAGATTCTTCTTGAGTATGAAAATGCCAAGCATGGAGAATTTTTGATCCTTCAACAAAAATAAAAAATAAAGTGGTTAAGTGAAGGTGATAAAAATACTAAATACTTTCATCAAATCTTAAAGAGCAGAAAGCAAAAGGCTAGAGTTGAAAGTATCTATAATGAAAATGGCATTAGGTATTATGGGGATGATGTTGCTGATCAGTTTGTTAACCATTTCAAAACTTTTTTTGGGCAAAACTGATACAGTTAAACCTATTGAAGATTTAGGGGACATTTTCTCAAAGAAGCTTATTGAAATTGAAGCTAATCACATGGTTAGAGAGGTGACTGATGATGAGATTAAACAAGCTGTGTTTGATATTGATAGTGATAAAGCTGCAGGGCCTGATGGATTTACTTCCCAATTTTTTAGAAAGGCTTGGGTCATTGTGGGTAATGATGTTTGTAAAGCCATAAGAGAATTCTTTATAAAAGGTGAACTGATTGGAGGAGTTAATGCAACCTTGATTTCATTGATCCCCAAAATTGATACCCCATGTAAAGTTTCTAATTTTAGGCCCATAGCATGCTGCAATGTGATTTATAAGGTCATTAGTAAGATTTTGGTGAACAGAATGAAACAAGGTCCTGAAAAGCTGGTGAATTTAAACCAGAGTGCATTCATTCCTGGGAAGGCAATTCAAGACAGTATTCTGGTAACACAGGAACTTCTTAAAGGATATAATAGGGCTGCAGGCTCCAAGAAATGTGCATTGAAGATAGATCTGCAAAAAGCATATGATACTGTGAGTTGGAGATTTTTGAATGATATTTTAATTAAATTTGGATTTCATGATAAGATGATTGGATGGGTTATGAAATGTGTAACCACTACAAAGTTCTTTATATGCATTAACAATGAGATTAAAGGTTATTTTAGTGGTGGTAGAGGGCTGAGACAGGGTGACCCATATCCCCTTATCTGTTCACATTGGTTATGGAAATCCTTAGTTTGATTCTTGCAAAGAGGACTGCAGAAAGCAAAGATTTTAAATTTCATATGGGTTGCAAGGGTATGAGACTTACACATGTGTGTTTTGCTGATGACCTCTTGGTATTTTTCCATGGGGATATTAAGTCTGTCAAGGTTATTAAAAAAGTTTTAGATGATTTCTGTCTTGCTTCTGGTCTTCTGCCTAACATCAATAAGAGCACAATATTTTTTAATAACCTTGACAGATGATTTCTGTCTTGCTTCTGGTCTTCTGCCTAACATCAATAAGAGCACAATATTTTTTGGCAGTGTAAACAGGAACATACAAAATGAAATCATACAGATTCTTCCTTTTACAGTAGGTAAGTTTCCAGTTAAATACCTTGGTGTTCCTCTTTTGGCTAAGAGATTGGGAGTTGCAGATTGTAAAGAGATTATAGACAGAATCAAGAAAAGAATTGATAATTGGAGGGCTAAACACTTATCTTATGCTGGTAAATTGCAACTTATTGCTTCTGTCCTGTCATCAATGCATATCTACTGGGCATCAGTGTATAAGTTTCCCAATACTGTCATCAAAGTTATTGAAAGAATTGTTAAAACCTTCTTATGGGGTCAAGGCAATGGCAATAATATCAAGGCTAAGGTTGCTTGGAAGATAGTCTGCACTCCTAAAGATCAAGGTGGGCTTGGCCTTAAACCATTACAAAATGGAATGATGTTCTTCTTATAAAGAAATTATGGAAGCTTGTTGCAAAGAAGGATTCTCTTTGGTACAATTGGGTTAATATTGTAAAGCTTAAAGGCAAATCTATCTGGGAAGTAGAATATAAACCATGTGATAGTTGGGGTTGGAAACAACTCCTAAGTATGAGAGATAGAATTAAGCAGCATGTTCATGTTACAAATGATGGTACTGTTCTATGGTCTATTAATAAAGGCAAGTTTGTTCCTTACAAAACCAGTCAAGCTTGGGAAGATTTAAAAGCTATTAATCTAAAGGTTTCATGGCACCATGTGATATGGTATCCTCAAGCTAATCCCAAACATGCATTTATCTTATGGTTGGCTAAATTGGACAGACTTACTACTCAAGACAAACTTATGAAATGGTATCCTACCAAAAGCTTCAAATGTGAGTTATGTGGTAGATGTGAAGATTCGGTTCAACACTTATTCTTCGAATGTACCTTCTCTAAGAATGTATGGAATGAATCTAAAAAGCTTCTGCTCTTTATGGGTCTTTCGAATTCTCTGAATGAAATCATAAATTCTCTTGCTAGATATCCATTCAGGAATCAAATTTGGGACATTATTAATCATCTCACTGTGGTTGCTACTGTTTATCACATCTGACAAGAAAGGAATTGTAGATTCTTCAAGGATAAGAAGAGGAAAGAAATGGAGCTGGTGCAAATTATAATTGGAGGGATCAAGCTGAAGTTAACAACCCTGATTGTTAAGGGTTCAAATGCCATCAAGATTGCTGAGAAGAAATGGGGTTTGATCTTAAGAGGAAATCGATTGCAGATCAAGAACAACTAATGTATTATTTTGATTTGATGTTCGATGTAATAGGTTATGTATCTGATGTTTTTCGTTTTGGGGGTTTAGGTCATACCCTGAAATGTCCCGTTCATATTGATTATAAACGTTCCATATTAATTGATTTCGTTGCGAGGTTTTGACCTCTATATGAGATATTTTTCAAAGACTACATTCGTTTTTAAAACAAACCATAACCTTTATTTTATCGACAAGGTTAAAAGGACACCACATAGATTATCAGAAATGATAATCTAAAAATATCACACTTACACACTACCAATACATATTGGTTTACAATTTTAATATGTTACAACAAAGTAAATTTTGAATGCAGTTTTAAACAATATAATACAAGCATGCTGACTCCAAATCTTGTCCATATATTAGCATGCAACAGCGGAAGCTCTTAATAATCACCTGAGAATAAACATGCTTTAAACGTCAACAAAAATGTTGGTGAGTTATAGGTTTAACCTATATATTTATCAAATCGTAATAATAGATCACAAGATTTCATATTTCAATACACATCCCATACATAGAGATAAAAAAATCATTCATATGGTGAACACCTGGTAACCGACATTAACAAGATGCATATGAGAATATCCCCATCATTCCGGGACATCCATCGGACATGATATAAAACTCGAAGTACTAAAGCATCCGGTACTTTGAATGGGTTTTGTTAGGCCCAATAGATCTATCTTTAGGATTCGCGTCAATTAGGCGTGCACTAATTCTCAAAATTAGTGATGTTCCCTAATTCTTAGGCTACCAAGCAAAAAGGGGCATATTCGGCTTCGATCATTCAACCATAGAAAGTAGTTTCATGTACTTGTGTCTATTTTGTAAAACATTTATAAAGCTGCATGTATTCTCATCCCAAAAATATTAGATTTTAAAAGTGGGACTATAACTCACTTTTACAGATTTTTACTTCGTCGGGAAGTAAGACTTGGCCACTGGTCGATTCACGAACCTATAACAAATATGTACATATATATCAAAGTATGTTCAAAATATATTTACAACACTTTTAATACATTTTGATGTTTTAAGTTTATTAAGTCAGCTGTCCTTGTTAGTAACCTACAACTAGTTGTCCAAAGTTAGATGTACAGAAATAAATTGATATATATTATCTTGAATCAATCCACGACCCAGTGTATACACGTCTCAGGCTAGATCACAACTCAAAGTATATATATTTTTGGAATCAACCTCAACTATGTATAGCTAACTCCAACATTACTGCATATAGAGTGTCTATGGTTGTTCCAAATAATATATATACATGGGTCGATATGATATGTCAAAACATTTGCATACGTGTCTATGGTATCCCAAGATTACATAATATATTTGTAACATCCTCAATCGGGCCTAGATGTAAGATTACTAGATTGCCCTTAAGTTTGTATTGCGTTATTATATGCTTTTATTTTTTATTTAATATTTACTATTAAATAATGATGTGGTTGGGACCAGTTTGTGACAAGGGTCACAGAACAAGTTTGTTTATTTAATTTGGACTCTGTTTGGGTTGCCAAATGTTGTACGAAAGATATCAGATAACTGATAAATACCCGTGTGTTGCACAGTGTGGGAAATTAACCTAAATTAAGTGACTAGTGGGCTGTGTCCTTCTTCCCATTTCTAGAAAATTCCCAAACACACCCGTTCTTCATCTTCCTCACCTACTTCAAACCCTAATCCTTGATTCTTGTTTTAGAGCTCAAATTGTTCATATCTTTGTGTTCCTTGTGATTTACTGATTCTAACAAGGTAAGATTCATAGCTTTTCATGCTCTAATCTTTGAGAAATTTAAGGTTTTGTGTTAGTTTTCATAAAAGTGTAAATTTGTGTCAAAACAAGTGATTTAAGTGTTGTTATGGTCAAATTGTTATGGGTTTTGAGTCCATAACAAGTAGTGAACAAGTTGTGGTCGATTTTGGTGTTTAAAACGAGCTCTAGATCGAGATTTGAGGATTTCATCGTGAAGTCCGTAGCCTGTGTTCAGTTTCTGATGAAGATGAACACACTCGGCCGACTGTCGGTCGACAGTCGACCGACTGAGGTAGTGGACCGACCGATTGACAAACAACCGACCGACTGTTGAGTGAACCGACCAACTGAGATTTACCTTCGGCCGATTGATGTAATACCAAATGGATCGACCGACTGGGAAGGTCAGTCGACCGGTTGTGTCGACAGTCGATCGACTGTAAGAGTCAGTAGACTGACTGAGTCTCCAGGGCAGAATATTTTACCAAAGTGTTGATTTTTAGCCGTTATGCTGCCCGTTTGTATTTTGATGTTTATGATGTAAATTTTGAAAGTGCATAAGTGTTAAGGAGAAAATTTTTAGCGGACAGTTTTCTGACAAAATTTTCTGTATTGTGTTATTTGGTGTTTATGGACATAAACTAACTCGTGTATATGTATTTCTCAGGAGAAAAGGAGAAAGAGAAGGTTCAGTGATTAGATAGCTGAACACCTTTTCGTTTGCTGGTAATCGGTGAGTGGGACTAACTGGAGAATATAGTATATAGAAGCATGTTATATTATGATTGTCATGCTTGTTAGATATACTTATTGTTGTGGTTAGTTAGTTCTTGTGATGACTGCATGTTAGTTGATGCTTGTCTGCTGGAACCCAGTGCGTCCCTATTGTGTGGTAGCCTCGGTAGGAGAGATCAACCTGCGGGTTGGGTTCCTCTGTGGTAGCCTAGACAGCCGTGGTGTATATATATGTGAATGACGCGTCCGTCGCGTGTGGATTATGTATATACATACTGTGGTGGAGGAACTTCTGGTAAGCCCCAGTCCGATCAGCTGGTGGTTAATGGTTTGGCCGAGACACCAGAGTCTCTGTAGACGGCACGTGGGTGATGTTTGTGTGTTAGACTATTGTGACATGATTAGTATAACACTTATGTATGCTATGGCCTGTAGTTAGTCGTACTCACTTAGCTTCATGCTAATTCCCCTCCATCTACTCCCTGCAGGTTGTTAGCTTTTGTAGATAGTGCTTTTGGGAGAAGACGGGCATGATGATGTTATGTTTGACAGGGTTAACTCTGATGTGGTCTTTTAGAATATGAACCGTGTACTTTTGAAAAAAGAATGTATTTACTTCTTTTCCGGTTAATATGTAATTTGTTTTAATGACACGTGACATCGGTTTGTACAAATGTTGATATCGTATTTAATTAATATTATGCTTCCGCCACGTATTTAAAAAAAAAAAATTAGCGGTGTCACAATATTATAATACATGTATAATACAATATAAGTTAGCTAGGATATGATTTGTATAGAATCGTTACAATATTTCCCGTAGCTTACAACAATAAAAAAATATCCAATTTTGTTTTACCCATAACTTCTTCGTTTTAAATCCGTTTTGAGTGAATCAAATTGCTATGGTTTCATATTGAACTCTATTTTATGAATCTAAACATAAAAAATATAGGTTTATAGTCAGAAATATAAGTTACAAGTCGTTTTTGTAAGAGGTAGTCATTTCAGTCGAAAGAACGACGTCTTGATGACCATTTTAAAAAACATACTTCCACTTTGAGTTTAACCATGATTTTTGGATATAGTTTCATTTTCATAAGAAAAATCATTTTTCCCAGAAGAACAACTTTTAAATCAAAGTTTATCATAGTTTTTAATTATCAAACCCAAAACAGCCCGTGTTACTACGACAGCGTATGTCCGGTTTTACGGTGTTTTTCGTGTTTCCAGGTTTAAAATCATTAAGTTAGCATATCATATAGATATATAACATGTGTTTAGTTGATTTTAAAAGTCAAGTTAGAAGGATTAACTTTTGTTTGCGAACAAGTTTAGAATTAACTAAACTATGTTCTAGTGATTTCAAGTTTAAACATTCGAATAAGGTAGTTTTATATATGTGAATCAAATGATGTTACGAACATCATTACTACCTCAGGTTTTGTGGATAAACCTACTAGAAATGAGAAAAATAGATCTAGCTTCAAAGGATCCTTGGATGGCTTGAAAGTTCTTGAAGCAGAATCATGACACGAAAACAAGTTCAAGTAAGATTTCCATTCGAAATAAGATTGTTATAGTTATAGAAATTGAATCAAAGTTTGAATATGAGTATTACCTTATATTAGAAAGATATCTTACTGTAAATAAGAAAGATTTCTTGAGGTTGGATAATCATTTTACAAGATTGGAAGTAAGCTAGCAAACTTGGAAGTATTCTTGATTTTATGAAACTAGAACTTATAGAATTTATGAAGAACACTTAGAACTTGAAGATAGAACTTGAGAGAGATCAATTAGATGAAGAAAATTGAAGAATGGAAGTATTTGTAGGTGTTTTTGGTCGTTGGCATATGGATTAGATATAAAGGATGTGTAATTTTGTTTACATGTAAATAAGTCATGAATGATTACTAATATTTTTGTAATTTTATGAGATATTTCATGCTAGTTGCAAAATGATGGTTCCCACATGTGTTAGGTGACTCACATGGGCTGCAAAGAGCTGATCATTGGAGTGTATATACCAATAGTACATACATCTAAAAGCTGTGTATTGTACGAGTACGAATACGGGTGCATATGAGTAGAATTGTTGATGAAACTGAACGAGGATGTAATTTTAAGAATTTTTGTTAAGTAGAAGTATTTTGATAAGTGTCTTGAAGTCTTTCAAAAGTGTATGAATACATATTAAAACATTACATGTATATACATTTTAACTGAGTCGTTAAGTCATCATTAGTCGTTACATGTAAATGTTGTTTTGAAACCTTTAGGTTAACGATCTTGTTAAATGTTATTAACCCATTGTTTATTATATCTAAAGAAATGTTAAATTATTATATTATCATGATATTATGATATATTAATATATCTTAGTATGATATATATACAGTTAAATGTTGTTACAACGATAATCGTTACGTATATGTCTCGTTTCGAAATCATTAAGTTAGTAGTCTTGTTTTTACATATGTAGTTCATTGTTAATATACTTAATGATATGTTTACTTATCATTTATCATGATTATATAATGTAACAATATCTTAAAATGATCCATATGTATTTAGTAAGACGTTGATATAACGATAATCGTTATATATATCGTTTTCGAGTTTCTTAATTCAATAGTCTCATTTTTATGTATATAACTCATTGTTAAAATACCTAATGAGATACTTAATTATCATAAAATCATGTTAACTATATATATATATATATATATATATATATATATATATATATATCCATATATATGTCATTATATAGTTTTTACAAGTTTTAACGTTCGTGAATCACCGGTCAACTTGGGTGGTCAATTGTCTATATAAAACCTATTTCAATTAATCAAGTCTTAACAAGTTTGATTGCTTAACATGTTGGAAACACTTAATCATGTAAATAACAATTTCATTTAATATATAAAAACATTGAAAAGTTCGGGTCACTACAGTACCTACCCGTTAAATAAATTTCGTCCCGAAATTTTAAGCAGTTGGAGGTGTTGTCGTATCTTCTGAAAATAAGTGCGGGTATTTCTTCTTCATCTGATCTTCTCGTTCCCAGGTGAACTCGGGTCCTTTATGAGCATTCCATCGAACCTTAATAATTGGTATTTTGTTTTGCTTAAGTCTTTTAACCTCACGATCCATTATTTCGACGGGTTCTTCGACGAATTGAAGTTTTTCGTTGATTTGGATTTCGTCTAACAGAACAGTGTGATCTTCTTTAGCAAAACATTTCTTCAAATTTGAGACGTGGAAAGTGTTATGTACAGCTGCGAGTTGTTGTGGTAATTCAAGTCGGTAAGCTACTGGTCCGACACGATCAATAATCTTGAATGGTCCTATATACCTTAGATTTAATTTCCCTCGTTTACCAAATCGAACAACGCCTTTCCAAGGTGCAACCTTAAGCATGACCATCTATCCAATTTCAAATTCTATATCTTTTCTTTTAATGTCGGCGTAGCTCTTTTCCTTTCGCTCTGCCCATCAGTTTGTGGATGATAGGCAGTACTCATGTCTAGACGAATTCCTAATGCTTGCTGTAATATCTGCCAGAATCTTGAAATAAATCTGTCATTCCTATCAGAGATAATAGAGATTGGTATTCCATGTCTGGAGACGACTTCCTTCAAATACAATCGTGTTAACTTCTCCATCTTGTCATCTTCTCTTATTGGCAGGAAGTGTGCTGATTTGGTGAGACGATCAACTATTACCCAAATAGTATCAAAACCACTGGCAGTCCTTGGCAATTTAGTGATGAAATCCATGGTAATGTTTTCCCATTTCCATTCCAGGATTTCGGGTTGTTGAAGTAGACCTGATAGTTTCTGATGCTCCGCTTTAACCTTAGAACACGTCAAACATTCTCCTACGTATTTAGCAACATCGGCTTTCATACCCGGCCACCAAAAATGTTTCTTGAGATCCTTGTACATCTTCCCCGTTCCAGGGTGTATTGAGTATCTGGTTTTATGAGCTTCTCTAAATACCATTTCTCTCATCTCTCCAAATTTTGGTACCCAAATTCTTTCAGCCCTATACCGGGTTCCGTCTTCTCGAATATCAAGATGCTTCTCCGATCCTTTGGGTATTTCATCCTTTAAATTTCCCTCTTTTAAAACTCCTTGTTGTGCCTCCTTTATTTGAGTAGTAAGGTTATTGTGAATCATTATATTCATAGCTTTTACTCGAATAGGTTCTCTGTCCTTTCTGCTCAAGGCGTCGGCTACCACATTTGCCTTCCCCGGGTGGTAACGAATCTCAAAATCGTAATCATTCAACAATTCAATCCACCTTCGCTGTCTCATGTTCAGTTGTTTCTGGTTAAATATGTGTTGAAGACTTTTATGGTCGGTATATATAATACTTTTGACCCCATATAAGTAGTGCCTCCAAGTCTTTAATGCAAAAACAACCGCGCCTAATTCCAAATCATGTGTCGTATAATTCTGCTCGTGAGTCTTCAATTGTCTAGACGCATAAGTAATTACCTTCGTTCGTTGCATTAATACACAACCGAAACCTTGCTTTGAGGCGTCACAATATATAACAAAATCATCATTCCCTTCAGGTAATGACAATATAGGTGCTGTAGTTAACTTTTTCTTTAATAATTGAAACGCCTTTTCTTGTTCATCCTTCCATTCAAATTTCCCCCCTTTATGCGTTAATGCAGTCAAGGGTTTTGCTATTCTGGAAAAATCTTGGATGAACCTTCTGTAGTAACCAGCTAGTCCTAAAAATTAGCGTATATGCTTCGGAGTTTTCGGGGTTTCCCACTTTTCAACAGTTTCAATCTTTGCTGGATCCACCTGAATACCTTCTTTGTTCACTATGTGACTGAGGAATTGAACTTCTTCCAACCAAAATGCACACTTTGAAAACTTAGCGTACAGTTTTTCTTTCCTCAGCAACTCTAGTACTTTTCTCAAATGTTCTTCGTGCTCTTGATCATTCTTCGAGTAAATAAGTATGTCATCGATGAAAACAATGACAAACTTGTCAAGGTATGGTCCACACACTCGGTTCATGAGGTCCATGAACACAGCTGGTGCGTTAGTCAACCCAAAAGGCATAACCATAAACTCGTAATGACCGTAACGCGTCCTAAAAGCAGTCTTTGGAATATCATCCTCCTTCACCCGCATTTGATGATACCCAGAACGTAAATCAATCTTCGAATAAACCGACGAGCCTTGTAGTTGATCAAATAAGTCGTCAATTCTCGGTAGTGGGTAGCGGTTCTTGATGGTAAGTTTGTTCAACTCTCGGTAGTCGATACATAACCTAAATGTACCATCCTTCTTCTTGACAAACAAAATAGGAGCTCCCCACGGTGATATGCTTGGTCGAATGAAACCACGCTCTAAAAGTTCTTGTAATTGGCTCTGAAGTTCCTTCATTTCGCTAGGTGCGAGTCTGTATGGAGCACGAGCTATTGGTGCAGCTCCCGGTACAAGGTCTATTTGAAATTCAACGGATTGGTGTGGAGGTAGTCCCGGTAATTCTTTCGGAAATACATCGGGAAATTCTTTTGCGACGGGAACATCATTGACGTTCTTTTCTTCGGAATTGACTTTCTCGACGTGTGCTAGCACAGCATAACAACCTTTTCTTATTAGTTTTTGTGCCTTCAGGTTACTAATAAGATTTAACTTCGCGTTGCTCTTTTCTCCGTACACCATTAAGGGTTTTCCTTTTTCTCGTATAATGCGAATTGCATTTTTGTAACAAATGATCTCTGATGTGTTAAGACGTAACCTTTAAAATGTAGACAATATGCTTAATAATTAACACATAATACAGGAAACTGAAACCCGATCATTTAGTAACTAGCAAGTAAATTGACCAGTTCCATCCACAGGGAGAAGTTTGTTTTAAGGACTTCAAAAACAGTTAATTATTCTAAGAAAAAGGGGAGTTTTAATTGTAGAATTGTTAAGTAATAAACGAGAAATAAAATGAGATAAATAACAAGGATGAGAAGGCGGTGTTTACTTCAATGCTTGATAAATGATAAGGATTGTTCTTTTATACTTAAACCCGTTATTTTGTAGTTACAAGTAAATGGTTCATATCAATCTCACAATATCTATAAACCGAGAACTATAAACTTAGTAAATTCACATAAACCTTGTTATTAGTTCTTCTTTACCTATGTTTAATCAATAAGACTCTTCCTTGGTTGAATTCACATAAAACCTAGTTTATTAAGATCACTCTAAATAAACTACACTATTGTAAAATCTAGTTACCATTCAATTATCATCATACACTCACATGTAGATGTCTAAATCACTAGGTGTTGAAGTACTAGCCATGAACATTGATAAACTCATATAAACCAATTCATAACTTGTATTATTGAACTAGAGTAAATGGATACTTACAATAATGGATCTATGGAAGAACATAATTGATTTAGATTGATTAGATTAATTAGACCCAACCCGATTAAACTCACGTAAAACCTAAATTACAACAATCACTTGAGGTAAATTCATGACTATGTAGTTCTAGTACTTATTCAATTACCGATCTAAACATATATTAAAGTCGTCAATTAAGTATATGTTTACCCGTCTAGATTACTAAAAGTATTGAAGCATAGATTGTGTTCCTAGTGTCACATGTAATTAACAATCTATGTAATTGAAGGAAAGTACCAAACTAGCATAACTATGGTTCTTTTGGTTGGACATGGTAATTTAATCAACCAAACATCATAGTAACTTAAATAACATTAAAAGATAAAACAATCCCAAACCATAAATCTTACATTAAAGTAAATACACAAAGCTTTAGCCAATCATAATAATGAAGGTTACAACGATACAATCAAAACAATAGGAATTCATAATCTTATCACTAAAATAAATGAAATCGAGAGTACCTATCGTAGCGTATGATCCCTTCTTCAATCTTGATGCTCAAAGGGGTGAAGAACCCTTTAGAATGGCTGAGGGAAGCCCCCTTCTCAAAATACTACTGATCTATATTGTGGTGTATGTTTATAATAAGTTTAGACCCTTTAAATAGCAAGAAAAGTAGGTATTTCAGCCTCCGATGCGCCGCATCTCTTTGTGATGCGCCGCATCACCTTCTCACCTACCACCCAGCTCACGTACAGGTCATTTACAGCTCATTTTTGATGTTTTATGCCCAGATGCGCCGCATCTGAAAAAGGTGCGCCGCATCCGACCTTACTGATGCGCCGTATGCCTCTGAAACGCCGCATTTAATACTTTCGAACAAGAAAACTGCACAGATGCGCCGCATCACTTTCAGATGCGCCGAATCCCTTGAGTAAAATGAGGAAATGTCTAAATGAAAGTTGTAGTGCTCTGAGTTACGGACGTCTGGGCTCCGGATTCACCTTTTTTCGAGTCCGTATGACCAAGTTATGGCCAAAACGGTGCAGGTGCGCAGAATCTTCTAAAATCAGCAATGTTTTCCATAAATCTTCGCTTCAACACTCGTAACGGATTATACACATATTTTAACTTATTACAATACACAAGTACAACAATTACATATAAAATGAAACAAAATCGGATCGAAATAACGGCAACAAATATGTATAATTTTGGCGTTATCAAATCCCCACACTTAAACCTTGCTTGTCCTCAAGCAAGACTTACAAAAACTAAAATATATTACAATGAACACACACATTTCTCAAAACACACACGAATCACACTCACACTTTTTATTTATTTCACAATGTAACACACGCACGCGTTTTGAGTATACACACACACCTTTGGAGTACACACGCGAATTGAAATCACACCAAAGTCGAAAGGTGGGTTTTAAAGTCAACATTTCTTGAAAATTTGGATCCTTAGGGAAATTAGGATCTTTGCGGAAAACCTTTGATATTTTGAAAAATAGTCATGTTAATTTTTACACTAATCAAGTTTTCCGGTTTTAACCTCAAAGTCCGGTTGAGGGTAACTGAAAACCGAAGCCTCAGTTGGCGATTAGCAAGCTATTCGCCCCCATGATTGTAGTATCATGGAACTTGTAATCGGATGTCTTAAAAATAGTTTTACACAATATAGTTCATAAAATAGCATAAGTTTTAGAAGAAACTATATCATGTCCAAATATCGTCGGTGAACCATGAGTTTGCACACCTCAATTTGTCGTGGCATATGTATGTTGACCACAGTCAACATAGATGCGGTTGATCTTTATGGAGATCATCCATCTGGGGATTATATTCATTAGTCTTAAAAGCTAATTTGCACTGTGCCCCCCATTGTACGAGACAGATCCATCTCATGGTTAGGATAAGTGTGACCACCAAAAACCCTGTTTGATGTTGAGGTGAGGTGGATTTTCAGCCGATGATAGAGATGAATTTTCAAGATTTTTCGTCAACCTACAGCTGTTCTGGACTACATCTTATAACATAAGTTAGCAAGTGCGTCATTTTTGAAGACTTGACTTCCTTAATTCAATGAGTATTGGATTTGATTTCCGATTCAATAAAGTACCATAGAATCCTTGCGCGAAGCGTGTGATATAGCGTGTTGATCATTTCCTTAGTTGGCTATTTCTTGAGTCTTTTATACAAAATAAATTCATGCAAATGAATTTATAAAGTTAAAATTTTTCACATTTTAAGCCATTTTAAACCATATTTTTTTTGTAAAACCCACATTTTAAGCCATTTTAAACCATGTTTTTGTAAAACCCAAAAGAATTTACTCCTTCCCCACACTTAAGATCATGTAATGCCCTCATTACATGAAATCAGAAAAATTGTAAATTCAAGAGGGCAAATAGTATGAAAGAGAGTTAATACTTTCTAGGCTTTAGGCCGAAGATCACGGGATGATGGCGCTGAATTGCCTGTCACGATAAGAACATCATCCATTCCTTAAACGCTATCACAAACCAATCATCATGCAAGTATTTTGCTGAACTTCATGCCAGTCTTTGAAAATTGTAGCACATAGCACAATACTCATTTTATATGGTGCATATTTATTAATGAGTTGTGCACTAAACTTTACCCCTTCTTTTAACACCTAATGGGGTCATTCTTCCCCACACTTATCGGACGACATGTAAAATCAGTGGAAAAAGTTCCACGAATAAGTAACGTGAGCCAGTCATTAACCCCTTGGGTGGTATACAATATATCATATAATTCCTTTTTTAATTTCTTGAAAAAGGAATACCTAACCCGAGAGTCAACACATGACTCTCTCCTAAGTGCAGCTTGCAGCAAAAATTTTATTCTTTCATGTGGATCATGTCCAAACGGATCATCTTTTAATATATTCCAAGTGCTAACCTCGTGAGGATATACAAATTCCACATGAGAAGGTGACTCCTCAAATGGTTCCACTATATTAGACTCCTCATCATCGATGATCTTTGATGAATCCATTTCTTCGACCTCGGTAGTTAAAATGTCATCATCATCACTATCCCTGAATACCAACCTATCGCCCGCAATTCCCCTTCATCAATTCCTGGATAAAGCATTGCAAACGTGGATATAACTGGGGTGGTAGGTGGTATAATAATGGTACGCTCAACACTTTCTACCTCGGGTATCTGCGTATTACCCCTCGAATCAGCTAGTGAATTAGCCAGAAAAGTGTCCGGCTCCCTTTCTTCAATTTGCTGGAGTAGACAGCTCATGGTCCTCTATAAACGTTCAATGGATTCTTGTTAGCCCGCTAGTGTTTCTTGCAAATTTTGGCTCCGTTCAGTCTCGTTTCTCATGAAGTCTAAAATTACATCTTCTAAATTCGACTGACTCTCCTCTCCTTCTTGAATTTGAAAGTGTTGTTAAGATGAATCCCAGGATGAGTTACTATCTTCATAATAATCCCATGGTTGGTCCATAGGGGTATAAGGATACATAAGACTATCATCACACTCCTCGGGCATATAGTAACCTCCATAAGTACACAAACACCTATTGGTTCCACCCTAGCTTCCCAAGAACCCATATACCAATCTTCATTCATACCCATGAAAACTGATGATTCACCTGATTGTTGGACATCATACATGGCTTTCGAAATCATATAATCATACCCAGCCAAATTATACATGAAACCTAGCTGCAAGCACACCACAAAAGAAAAACAAAACAAACAAAAAACAAAAATAAAGCAGGTAACTTTCGTGAAAATAACTTCCCACGAAAGGATCGAATAACTAAAAGTCTATTAAAATCTTTTAAACAAAACCGCTCCCCGGCAGCGGCGCCAAAAAGTTGATGTGTTAAGACGTAACTTTTAAAATGTAAACAATATGCTTAATAATTAACATATAATACAGGCAACTAAAACTCGATCATGTAGTAACTAGCAAGTAAATTGACCAGTTCGATCCACAGGGAGAAGTTTGTTTTAAGGACTTCAAAAACAGTTAATTATTCTAAGAAAAAGGGGAGTTTTAATTGTAGAATTGTTAAGTAACAAACGAGAAATAAAATGAGATAAATAACAAGGATGAGAAGGCGGTGTTTACTTCAATGCTTGATAAATGATAAGGATTGTTCTTTTATACTTAAACCCATTATTTTGTAGTTACAAGTAAATGGTTCATATCAATCTCACAATATCTATAAACTGAGAACTATAAACTTAGTAAATTCACATAAACCTTGTCATTAGTTCTTCTTTACCTATGTTTAATCAATAAGACTCTTCCTTGGTTGAATTCACATAAAACCTAGTTTATTAAGATCACTCTAAATAAACTACACTATTGTAAAATCTAGTTACCATTCAATTACCATCCTACACTCACATGTAGATGTCTAAATCACTAGGTGTTGAAGTACTAGCCATGAACATTGATAAACTCACATAAACCAATTCATAACTTGTATAATTGAACTAGAGTAAATGGATACTTACAACAATGGATCTATGGAAGAACATAATTGATTTAGATTGATTAGATTAATTAGACCCAACCCGATTAAACTCACGTAAAACCTAAATTACAACAATCACTTGAGGTAAATTCATGACTATGTAGTTCTAGTACTTATTCAATTACCGATCTAAACATATAGCAAAGTCGTCAATTAAGTATATGTTTACCCGTCTAGATTACTAAAAGTATTGAAGCATAGATTGTGTTCCTAGTGTCACATGTAGCTAACAATCTATGTAATTGAAGGAAAGTACCAAACTAGCATAACTATGGTTCTTTTGGTTGGACATGGTAATTTAATCAATCAAACATCATAGTAACTTAAATAACATTAAAAGATAAAATAAACCCAAACCATATATCTTACATTAAAGTAAACACACAAGGCTTTAGCCAATCATAATAATGAAGGTTACAACGATACAATCGAAACAATAGGAATTCATAATCTTATCACTAAAATAAATGAAACCGAGAGTACCTATCGTAGCGTATGATCCCTTCTTCAATCTTTATGCTCAAAAGGGTGAAGAACCCTTTAGAATGGCTGGGGGAAGCCTCCTTCTCGGAATACTACTGATCAATATTGTGGTGTATGTTTAGAATAAGTTTAGACCCTTTAAAAAGCAAGAAAAGTAGGTATTTCAGCCTCCGATGCGCCGCATCTCTTTGTGATGTGCCGCATCACCTTCTCACCTACCACCCAGCTCACGTACAGGTCATTTACAGCTCATTTTTGACGTTTTATGCCCAGATGCGCCGCATCTGAAAGAGATGCACCACATCTAACCTTACTGATGCGCCGTATGCCTCTGAAACGCCGCATTTAATACTTTCGAACAAGAAAACTGAACAAATGCGCCGCATCACTTTCAGATGCACCACATCCCTTGTGTAAAATGAGTAAATGTCTAAATGAAAGTTGTAGTGCTCTGAGTTAGGGACGTCTGGGCTCCGGATTCACCTTTTTTCGAGTCCGTATGACCAAGTTATGGCCAAAACGGTGCAGGTGCGCAGAATCTTCTAAAATCAGCAATGTTTTCCATAAATCTTCGTTTCAACACTTGCAACGGATTATACACACATTTTAACTTATTACAACACACAAGTACAACAATTACATATAAAATGAAACAAAATTGGATCGAAATAACGACAACAAATATGTATAATTTTGGCGTTATCAATCTCTGCTTTCACTTCTTTCAACCAGTCCATACCGATTATCACATCAAAACTCCCTAACTCTACTGGTATCAAGTCAATCTTAAATGTTTCGCTAACCAGTTTAATTTCTCGATTCTGAAATATATTATCTGCTATGATTAATTTACCATTTGCTAATTCGAGTAAAAATTTATTATCCAAGGGCGTCGGTGAACAACTTAGTTTAGCACAAAAATCTCTACTCATATAGCTTCTATCCGCACCCGAATCAAATAAAACATAAGCATATTTATTGTCAATGAGAAACGTACCCGTAACAAGCTCTGGTTCTTCCTGCGCCTCTGCCGTATTAATATTGAAAACTCTTCCGCGGCCCTGCCCATTAGTATTCCCCTGATTTGGGCAATTTTTAATAATGTGGCCCGGTTTTCCACATTTATAACAGACTACGTTGGCAGTACTTGCTCTGACACTACTT
This sequence comes from Rutidosis leptorrhynchoides, assembly GCF_046630445.1. NCBI lineage: Eukaryota > Viridiplantae > Streptophyta > Magnoliopsida > Asterales > Asteraceae > Rutidosis > Rutidosis leptorrhynchoides. The sequence continues at coordinate 330,240,712 of NC_092342.1, read as the reverse complement.
GTTCCGACATTACTCATTCTAACATTATTTGTTCCTTTAGTTCTGTTATACATTGGTCCGTAGACCTCACACTTTGTCGCGCTATGACCATTTCTTTTACACCTGTTGCAAAATGTTGTGCAGAACCCCGGGTGATTCTCTTCACACCTTTGGCATTGCTGTTTCTAATTATTGTTGTTGTTGCGGTTGCTATTGTTGTTGGGATGATTATTGTAATTGTTGTTGGGACTTTTGTTGAAGTTGTTGTTGCGATTGATGTTGCGGTTATTGGGATAGTTATTGTGATTGTGGTTGTGATTGTTGTTGTTGTATTGGTAACTCTTGTCATTGTTTTCCTCCCACTTTCTCTTGACTTGTTTCATGTTAGCCTCTTCGGTTGTCTGTTCCTTAATCCTTCCTTTGATCTGGTTCACTAATTTGTGAGCCATTCGACTTGCCTTTTGTATGGAGGCGGGCTCGTGTGAACTTACATCTTCTTGAATTCTTTCCGGTAACCCTTTTACAAATGCGTCGATCTTCTTTTCTTCGTCTTCAAACGTTCTGGGACACAATAGGCACAATTATGTGAATCATCGTTCGTACGTGGTGATATCGAAACCTTGCGTTCATAATCCTCTAAGCTCTACCTTGAGCTTATTGACCTCGTTTCTGGGACGATACTGCTCTTTCATCAATTGCTTGAATGCTGACCATGGTAGTGCGTAAGCAGCATCTTGTCCTACCTGCTCGAGATAGGTATTCCATCATGTTAACGCCGTACCTGTGAAGGTATGCGTAGCGTACTTAACTTTGTCCTCTTCAGTTCACTTACTTATGGCAAACACCCATTCGACCTTCTCAGTCCACCATTTCAATCCAATTGGTCCTTCAGTTCCATCAAATTTCAAAGGTTTGCAGGCAGTGAATTCTTTGTAGGAGCATCCTACACGATTTCTTGTGGAATTAGTTCCACTGCTAGATCCAGAGTTATTGTTATTTTACATCGCAGCCTGTACTGCGGCTATGTTTGCTGCAAGGAAAACACGGAAGTCTTCCTCACTCATGTTCAAGTTCTGACGAGTTGCCGGTGCCATTTCCTTCAAAAATAGCTAAAAGAATTGAGTTAATCATATAGAATTTAAGAGTAGTCAATAGTATTTTGTAGCATTATATGAACTTATTTATAAAAGCTTTTTCTTCATATTAGCATTTTATAGTTTTAATTCAGGTAGTACCTACCCGTTAAGTTCATACTTACTAGCTACTATACAACTCAACTACTATGCTTCTATATAAAAAACTTATTACAATAAAATTTCGCGTTCAAACTTTATACAAAAATATTACAACTTGCAATACCGCTATTATACATATAGGATGAAATATAACACATAATAACATTGCTACTCGGCAGCTATAAAGACAATTCTAGTTAATACGCAAGTTGTTCAGCAAAAGAAATAAAGACACGCAATTCATAAGTCCAGAAACAAGTCATGCATTCTGGTTTACTAAGACGACTTCCCATCCTTGGTTTTGTGGAAAGTAACCGTTATGACCATTGGCTAGGCAGCATGTTGTAATGTCGTCAAAAGGACGAGGGTTTCGTAATGCCCAACAGCCCCGTAACAATCTAAAAACCTTGTTTCTCATCTCAAATACCGAGTCCGTTACTTGTAGGAATATTTTATTTAAAAGTTGCAACCCAATGTTCTTTTTCTCAATTTGATGAGAAGCGAACATTATTAACCCGTAAGCATAACATGCTTCTTTATGTTGCATGTTAGAAGCTCTTTCTAACTCACGAAATCCTATGTTGGGATATGTTGAGTCAAAATAGGTTCTTAACCCGTAGCGTAAAATTGCATTTGGGTTCCCCGCATTTAACGCTTTAAAGAAAACACAGCGTAACTTACGGTCTCCCCAATGTGATATACCCCACCTATCAAAGGAAAGCCTTTTATAAACTAAGGCATTTCTGGAAAGTCTTTCAAATGTTTGACAAGTTAATTTCACCATAACTAAATGTGCTGATGAATTCTGACCGACTCTAGACAAGATTTCCTCAATCATATCCTCTGATAGGTCTTCTAAAATATTCGGTTGTCTATCCTTAACGTCCATTTTGTTTTTATACTATAAAATAGATAAGGATTAGATTCGTAAAAGATAATTAACAAACAATACAAGCAATTTTTACATAGAACATAAAAGGACAAGCACACTACAATACATATAATACACAACATGATTACAACCCTCTAATCTGAATCACTGGTTTCTTCTTCTTCGGACTTGGTTCATTTTCCTAATTTTCTAGGGATATATGATGTTCCTCTGATATGAGCCGTCGTTTTCCACAATGGTTTAGAAAAACCTGGTGGTTTAGAGGTTCCCGGGTTATTGTTACAATTTAGGAAATACGGACGTTGCTGATACATATAAAATTCATCGGGGTTGGAATCAGGTTTCTCTATTTTTATACCTTTTCCCTTATTATTTTCTTTTGCTTTATTAAATTGGGTCGAGGTAATTTCTATAACATCATCGAAATCCTCATCGGGATCCGATTCATCAGAAAATTGGTAATCTTCCCAATATTTTGCTTCCTCGGCGTATACACCATTGGCCATTATTGACTTTGGTCCGTTGGTTGAGGATTTTCTTTTATTTAATTGATTTACAGTAGGTATCAATATTTCTTCCTCCGAAACCTCTTCTTCTTCCGGTTCCTCCTCTTCCGGTTCCTCTTCTTCCGGTTCCTCTTCGGGAATTTGTAAATCTTCCCAAAGTATATTTGACTCTTCAGTATTATTAGGTGAGTCGATGGGATTTGTACTAGTGGTAGACATCTATCACACAATATCAAACACATTAAGAGATTAATATATCACATAATATTTACATGTTAATAATATATAGTTTCCAACAAAAGTGTTAAGCAATCGTTTTTAAAGAAAACACGATCGAAGTCCAGACTCACTAATGTATCCTAACAAACTCGATAAGACACACTAATGCAAATTTCTGGTTCTCTAAGACCAACGCTCGGATACCAACTGAAATTTCCCGTTCATATTGATTATAAACGTTCCATATTAATTGATTTCGTTGCGAGGTTTTGACCTCTATATGAGACGTTTTTCAAAGATTGCATTCGTTTTTAAAACAAACCATAACATTTATTTTATCGACAAGGTTAAAAGGACACCACATAGATTATCAGAAATGATAATCTAAAATATCACACTTACACACTACCAATACATATTGGTTTACAATTTTAATATGTTACAACAAAGTAAATTTCGAATGCAGTTTTAAACAATATAATACAAGCATGCTGACTCCAAATCTTGTCCATATATTAGCATGCAACAGCGGAAGCTCTTAATAATCACCTGAGAATAAACAAACTTTAAACGTCAACAAAAATGTTGGTGAGTTATAGGTTGAACCTATATATTTATCAAATCGTAATAATAGACCACAAGATTTCATATTTCAATACACATCCCATACATAGAGATAAAAAATTATTCATATGGTGAACACCTGGTAACCGACATTAACAAGATGCATATAAGAATATACCCATCATTCCGGGACATCCATCGGACATGATATAAAACTCGAAGTACTAAAGCATCCGGTACTTTGGATGGGGTTTGTTAGGCCCAATAGATCTATCTTTAGGATTCACGTCAATTAGGCGTGCACTAATTCTCAAAATTAGTGATGTTCCCTAATTCTTAGGCTACCAAGCAAAAAGGGGCATATTCGGCTTCGATCATTTAACCATAGAAAGTAGTTTCATGTACTTGTGTCTATTTTGTAAAACATTTAAAAAACTGCATGTATTCTCATCCCAAAAATATTAGATTTTAAAAGTGGGACTATAACTCACTTTTACAGATTTTTACTTCGTCGGGAAGTAAGACTTGGCCACTGGTCGATTCACGAACCTATAACAAATATGTACATATATATCAAAGTATGTTCAAAATATATTTACAACACTTTTAATACATTTTGATGTTTTAAGTTTATTAAGTCAGCTGTCCTTGTTAGTAACCTACAACTAGTGGTCCAAAGTTAGATGTACAGAAATAAATTGATATATATTATCTTGAATCAATCCATGACCCAGTGTATACATATCTTAGGCTAGATCACAACTCAAAGTATATATATTTTTGGAATCAACCTCAACTATATATAGCTAACTCCAACATTACTGCATATAGAGTGTCTATGGTTGTTCCAAATAATATATATACATGGGTCGATATGATATGTCAAAACATTTGCATACGTGTCTATGGTATCCCAAGATTACATAATATATTAGAATACATGTATAATACAATATAAGTTAGCTAGGATATGATTTGTATAGAATCGTTACAATATTTCCCGTAGCTTACAACAATAAAAAAATATCCAATCTTGTTTTACCCATAACTTCTTCATTTTAAATCCGTTTTGAGTGAATCAAATTGCTATGGTTTCATATTTAACTCTATTTTATGAATCTAAACAGAAAAATTATAGGTTTATAGTCAAAAATATAAGTTAGAAGTCCATTTTGTAAGAGGTAGTCATTTCAGTCGAAAGAACGACGTCTTGATGACCATTTTAAAAAACATACTTCCACTTTGAGTTTAACCATGATTTTTGAATATAGTTTCATGTTCATAAGAAAAATAATTTTCCTAGAAGAACAACTTTTAAATCAAAGTTTATCATAGTTTTTAATTATCAAACCCAAAACAGCCCGCGGTGTTACTACGACGGCGTATGTCCGGTTTTACGGTATTTTTCGTGTTTCCAGGTTTTAAATTATTAAGTCAGCATATCATATAGATATAAAACATGTTTTTAGTTGATTTTAAAAGTCAAGTTAGAAGGATTAACTTTTGTTTGCGAACAAGTTTAGAATTAACTAAACTATGTTCTAGTGATTTCAAGTTTAAACCTTCGAATAAGGTAGTTTTATATATATGAATCGAATGATGTTATGAACATCATTACTACCTCAGGTTTTGTGGATAAACCTACTGGAAATGAGAAAAATAGATCTAGCTTCAAAGGATCCTTGGATGGCTTGAAAGTTCTTGAAGCAGAATCATGACACGAAAACAAGTTCAAGTAAGATTTTCACTAGAAATAAGATTGTTATAGTTATAGAAATTGAATCAAAGTTTGAATATGAGTATTACCTTGTATTAGAAAGATATCTTACTATAAATAAGAAAGATTTCTTGAGGTTGGATGATCACTTTACAAGATTGGAAGTAAGCTAGCAAACTTGGAAGTATTCTTGATTTTATGAAACTAGACCTTATAGAATTTATGAAGAACACTTAGAACTTGAAGATAGAACTTGATAGAGATCAATTAGATGAAGAAAATTGAAGAATGAAAGTGTTTGTAGGTGTTTTTGTTCGTTGGTATATGGATTAGATATAAAGGATGTGTAATTTTGTTTACATGTAAATAAGTCATGAATGATTACTAATATTTTTGTAATTTTATGAGATATTTCATGTTAATTGCCAAATGGTTCCCACATGTGTTAGGTGACTCACATGGGCTTCTAAGAGCTGATCATTGGAGTGTATATACCAATAGTACATACATCTAAAAGCTGTGTATTGTATGAGTACGAATACGGGTGCATATGAGTAGAATTGTTGATGAAACTGAACGAGGATGTAATTTTAAGAATTTTTGTTAAGTAGAAGTATTTTGATAAGTGTCTTGAAGTCTTTCAAAAGTGTATGAATACATATTAAAACACTACATGTATATACATTTTAACTGAGTCGTTAAGTCATCGTTAGTCGTTACATGTAAATGTTGTTTTGAAACCTTTAGGTTAACGATCTTGTTAAATGTTGTTAACCCATCGTTTATTATATCTAAAGAGATGTTAAATTATTACATTATCATGATATTATGATATATTAATATATCTTAGTATGATATATATATACAGTTAAATATTGTTACAACGATAATCGTTACATATATGTCTCGTTTCGAAATCATTAAGTTAGTAGTCTTGTTTTTACATATGTAATTCATTGTTAATATACTTAATGATATGTTTACTTATCATTTATCATGATTATATAATGTAAAAATATCTTAAAATGATCCATATGTATTTAGTAAGACGTTGATATAACGATAATCGTTATATATATTGTTTCCGAGTTTCATAATTCAATAGTCTCATTTTTATGTATATAACTTATTGTTAAAATACCTAATGAGATACTTACTTATCATAAAATCATGTTAACTATATATATATATATATATATCCATATATATTTCATCATATAGTTTTTACAAGTTTTAACGTTCGTGAATCACCGGTCAACTTGGGTGGTCAATTGTCTATATAAAACCTATTTCAATTAATCAAGTCTTAACAAGTTTGATTGCTTAACATATTGGAAACACTTAATCATGTAAATAACAATTTCATTTAATATATAAAAACATGGAAAAGTTCGGGTCACTACATACTCTGCCCCATGTATTTGTCCCCTTTTGAATTTAATAAAATTCTCTTCTTTTTTTTTTTTTAAAAAAAAAGGTATTTCGGTCTTTTGCCTTTCTTGATTCCAGACTCTTCACCTCACACCAGCTTATCCTCTAACCATATGTTTCTCACCCTAATCTCCTCCCCTAAAAATATTTTCGTCGATGGAGTTCGAGTTGTGGTGTTGTCCATGGAAGATTTTTTTCTGCCAGAGGTGATCGATGTTTAAGGGTTTTAGTCCTTCTTTGGCTCTATCGATGTTTTAGGGTTTTTGATGTGGTCCATGAATGAATTCTGCTGCCAGAGGTGATCGACGAGCTTCAAATTTTAAGGTTTTAGTCCTTCTTTTGCTCTGTAATCGACATGGGTAATTGACACCATTGATATGCGGTTTGCTTGATGAACGATTTGGGTCCTTTGAAGCAATCGATGGCTTTCATGTTTCAGGTTAGGGTTTCATGTTTTCCCTTTGTTTTAATCATTTAATTCTCTTTTGTCACTGGGTTGTGTTAAGGTTAGAAATTAATGTAATAAGTTTTTGTTTTTTTTTATGTTTTTTTTTGACGCATACATGGAGGTGTAGTTGATACCCTTAAAGTTGTTGTTGTAGATGAGTTCATGGTATCTATAAACAAATAACCAATATGAACTTGCTAATATATGAAATTTTTCTGACCATGGTTTGTTTCTTGATAAATTTATGGCTCATTTATTGATTACTCATCTATTATGATATCAGCAGCTTAATGATATAGCTGATGCTTTCATCCTAAAACGATTTTTATGTCATCTTTTTAGAAATTGGTCATGATTGTGTGAGCCACCATGCTTTCATCCAGATTTGACTTATGTTGTATGAAATACTAATATCTTCACTAAAGGTATAACCATCGTTGTTTCATATGTGTGTCTTTATTGTGACGACTCGGAAATTTCTGACCAAATTTAAACTTTGATCTTTATATGTTTTCAACACGATAAGCAATGTTTGTTAAGTTAAATCTCAAGAAATTTAAATTATGTTCATACATTCATTTAACCTCGACCAAATTCCAACAATTCACGAACCATTATATGAACGGATATGATTATATATGTATATGTATATATATATTATAACTTAGAAATATTAACAAAGTATTAAACGTATAATACTTTACATGAACGTATTTGTTTCAATATGATTAATGATGGAGTTTGAAGAAAATATCCAATGATTGAACTATCAGATACCTTGAATTATGATTACGAGTCTCTGTTGAGAGGTCCACTTTGATTTAGGAAACCTTTCCTTTTTAACGGTATTCGGAATAATTAGTGACCTACGAGAAAGAACAAATATGTCAATTAACGATAGCTGGACAAGGGTTAGTAGAAATTCCTACTTAACTTTCAATGCATGCCCTACAATAATTGCCCCGTGACTTTAATAAGATAAAATTAATTAACCTACATATTATGTATTGTGAAAGTGAAATTTAGGGAATATAGGTGAATTAGAAAATAGATATTGACAAGTTAAATAGATTGACATTTTACATTAAGATGATTCCTTACGTTTGATTTTTTCTTTAGACTTAATCCTATGAGTCATGATTAAAATGGAAATTAAAACCTTGAAACCTGATATGATTCATATATGATTTTACTTTCTTAAACGAAAACGTCTTTCCGATATAATAGACTTTTATTATTAAAAACGTCTTATGACATAACAACTTCTACTATTATAACCTTTGTAAAAAAATGATTTTTGAATATAAAATAATTTGGTTATTAAAATATTTTATGAACGATTGTATATAAATGAACTATATAAATTTTAAACTTTAAAATACAAATGTTACGAAATAGTAATTCTTAATATTTAAACGATTTCTAAATATATAAGTTTTGAATGACATTAGTTTTGAAAAACTATATTAAGTAAATAGTTCAAATTTATATTTCGAAATGAAAATATAAATATATATAACTTAGTCATAAAACGTCCTGTTTTAAAATAATATATTTTGATAAACAACGAGTCACTGATTTATAGAAGCAAATGACCACAACGCTCAATTTTATAAGTTACATTTTTTATAAGGTAATTTATTGATGAGTAAGTCAAATTATTAATAAGGGTACACGTCGCGTAACGTAAAAGGCTAGTTTTCTAAACGTACGAAAGTGCGTTCGAAAAACCGAAAGTGATACATGAGTTGAGTGACAAGCTACGAGTCATTTGAACAAAAATTATATTTTTACTATGCACGTAAATATAATATAATATTTAATTAATTCTAAAGATTAAATATATTATATATTAAATAATATATAAATATATGTATCCTATGTAACAATTGGAGTGTCGGCAGTTTTTAGTGGTCGAACATGAGCTAACATATGAGCCCATGCGATCGCATGGCTCTAGCACTTGAACCCCATGCGATTGCATGGGGGGTTGGTGGGCAAAACATGCTTTCTCATTCTGATTCATTTTCCATTTTCACTCGATCTCTCTAGATTTATATTTATAATTAATAATAATAATAATAATAATATTATTATTATTAATATTAAGATAATGAATATTAATCTTATTATTATTTGTATTAGTATTATTAGGAGCGAGATTATTAGTATTTATACATAAAATACTACGACGGAGTCATGAGCGGGTTATGTCAAAAATGGATTTTATGAGTAGGATAGGGCTAAGGAAATTATGGGTTATAGCTATGAAGGTGATGAGTATGGTTCATGGGTATGCTCGTGAGGTCAATATAGTGTTTATCATCTCCGTTGCGTTTACGTACCTTTCCTGCAATATTGAATCTCAATATTGATACGTGAGTACTCATAATTTAATTTTTACATACTAATAGTGTATCCCTGACTAGTGCTCGAGTATATAGGATTGTGCCTGCTTGTACTTTTGATATTGCCATTAGATAGGTTATGTTGAATCCTGAATTAGTTACATATGCGGTTGAGATAAGGTATAAGATATGCATGTCGTTGGAAAGCTAGCGAAAAATTAAGAACTTTTCATTTAGATATCGAATAATTTTGATGAACGGATTAGAAGTTATAGTCAATTGAATTTTTGTATTATTATTAAAAATGATTATTATTATCGTCGTTATTATCGTCGTTATAGTTTTTATCTAATTATTATTATTATTATTATTATTATTATTATTATTATTATTATTATTATTATTATTATTATTATTATTATTATTATTATTATTATTATTATTATTATTACTATCATTATCTTTATCAATAAAAAAGTATTATCATTAAAAATTGTTATTATTACTATCGTTATTATCGTTAAAGTTATAATTAGTATTATCATTAATATTATCATAATATTTATTATCATTAGTATTATTATAATTAAAAAAAATTAATATTAGTAACACCTGATTATTATGATTACTATTATTATCATTAACACGAACGCGATATAAAAGACGATTAAAAGCTGTTAAACAAACCGATTAGGAAATAATGAGTATGAGTATCATGATGAAATTTAAATTATTGTAAGATATTGATTTAGATAAAATTATCGTTTTTTATTATTTTTATCACTATTATTATTAAAAGTATTATTAATATTAAAACTATCATTTTTATAAAATTATTATTTTAATAGGAATATCATTGTTAAAATAAAATTTCATTATTTTTATTAATAAGAATTACCATTTTATCATAATATCATTTTAGCAAATATAAATATTGTTATTATTATTAATAGAATAATTATTATTATTATTACAAAATAATATAACTTTTACTTACTATTATTATTATCGATATTATTTTATCAAATGAATATGTAATACAAAGATGTTTTACTACGTGTAACATAATTACATTAATACTACATATCATATTATTTTATTGATGTTAAATAAACTTTATAAATTTTATTACTGAAGAGATATAAAAGTATATTTTATATAAAATTTTATTTATTAATAAATAAATTATATTATTTACTCTAATAGATCTTTTAAAAATATTTAAAAATATAAAACGACGATATTTAAACTATATAATAATCATGTATAGATTTTGAAAATCATTTTGAGTCAAATTGACTTTTGTTGACTTTTGCATATTAGTCTCGAGCATTAGGATCGTGGTACACTTTGACTTGACCTATTTTGTTAAGACAAATATTGACCAACATATAAATATATATACTTAATTTAGGTTCGTGAATCCGAGGCCAACCTTGCACTTGTTCAATGATGTTATATGTATTTTTACTACGAAATACAGTATGGTGAGTTTCATTTGATCCTTTTTACTCTTTACATTTTTGGGCTGAGAATACATGTAAATGCTTTATTAACTGTTTTACAATATTTATATGCGTGAGTTTCATTTGCTCCCTTTTTAAATGCTTTTGCAATATATATTTTTGGGACTGAGAATACATGACCTGCTTTTATAAATGTTTTACGAAATAGACATAAGTAATCGAAACTACATTTTATGGTTGGATTATCGAAATCGAATATCACCCCTTTAGCTTGGTAACCTAAGAATTAGGGAACAGTACCCCTAATTGATGCGAATCCTAAAGATAGATCTATGGGCCTAACAAACCCCATCCGAGGTACGGATGCTTTAGTACTTCGATTTTTATACAGACGAGAGGATTCTGTTATACAGACGAGAGGATTCTGTTTTGAGGATATTCTATATGCATCTTGTTAATGTCGGTTACCAGGTGTTCACCATATGAATGATGTTACCTTAATGCAGACGAGAGGATTCTGCTTGTGGATTATGTTTATGAAAAATGAAAATCTTGTGGTCTATTATATTATTGGAAATGATTTTACCTTTATGCAGACGAGAGGATTCTGCTATTGGAATTATGTTTAATAAAAATCTTGTGGTTTATTAAAATAATGGAAATGAATGATTATGATAAACTAATAAACTCACCAACCTTTTGGTTGACACTTGAAAGCATGTTTATTCTCAGGTTTGTAAGAAATCTTCCGCTGTGCATTTGCTCATTTTTAAAGATATTACTTGGAGTCATTCATGGCATATTTCAAAAGACGTTGCATTCAAGTCATTGAGTTCAATAAATATTATTATTAAGTAAATGACAGATTAGATCATTTATAGTTGGATATTATGAAATGGTACGCATGCGTGTCAACTTTCGATGTAATGAAAATTTGTCTTTTAAAAACGAATGCAATGTTTGTAAAATGTATCATATAGAGGTCAAATACCTCGCAATGTAACCATATGTTATTGTATTCGTCCTAATGGATTAGGACGGGTCATTTCAGGAGGTATCAGAGCGGTGGTCTTAGCGAACCAGGTCTACATTAGTATGTCTAACTGATAGTCGTTAGGATGCATTAGTGAGTCTGGACTTCGACCTTAGATGCATGTCAAAAGTTTTGCTTATCATTTTTTGTCGGAAATTACCTGCTTATCATCTTAAGTCTAAATGCGTCTTATTGCATTGATTGCATAAATAGTGTATCGACAAAATTCATATCTTAGCGTATCTGCTGATTCATATCTTAATTTATCTACTACTGTAAACTTTGCCTGACATATTTCAAAGATTCCTCCGTAATTTATGGGATTTTGGTATTATATATACATATGTAATTTATGTATTAAAGAATATCAAATCTAAGTCCTATAATCTTCCTCATATCAAAAAATCATTTCCCTACTCTGTACGAGATGGATCCTGCAACCAGTTCCAGTTCCCCGAATTTCGTCAGCTATTCCGATATGGAGTTTCACTCGAGCTTCGAAAGCAGTGTGACCGGAATGGACCAACCAATTAGCCATCATCTATTCTGGATGAATTGGGGATGGGTTCGTAGCCTCCTCAATCATTGGAGACAAGAAGAAGGTGATCCTTTTCATCCACCTTATTGTCCTCTTGGCGATGAATCTGAAGCACTTACCGGCGAACCTGTCCGAAACACCATTTTCTCTCTCATTTCCAGAGTATCTCGTCACGATTATATACTACATTAAATTCTAGATTTTATGTATCCGCTCGTCCGAACCGACAATCACCCCGGTGTAATAGAAGAAGTCAACGAGCTTCGCGCTCGGGTAGTGGCTTTGGAGAATATGGTGCAAAGGTTACAAACACCAGCAGTAGCACCAGCAGCATAACCAGTACCACCATCATTAACGCCAACAGTACCATTACCACCTCCAACCACAACCGCATCGTAAACCTCAACTTTACAATTTGTCCCACGAGCATCAATGTCATACGCTCTGTAGATACCAAGGAATACCAACAAACGATGAAGTATTGATTCATAACTTCATTGGAGAAACTCTCCGCGGCAATTATGTAATCTCTAAAGTCTTAGAGATTATCTATTCTAGCCCTAACCATAAATCAGATAAATGAACCAGAATGATAGGAGGAAGAATATAAACCCTGACAAGAATGGTGCGTGAATTACAAGCCAGACTTGTTTTACCAACAATATTAACAGTACCGAAGCATCACCAGCACAGTCAGTGCCGTCAGCATCGTCAGAATCCGCAGCACCTATAACATCACAAATTCTGCCAGTTCAAGAAATCACCGTGGACATCATTACGAATCAACAACGCGTATATTACCAACGAGTTATGAAGTATTGGCCCAGTTCCACTGAAGGATTTATACGTATATATATAAATAAAATCTTTCCGTACTAAGCTATTACGTGTGAATCTTAACTACTCAGTTAATTCATATTACTAATATGCAATGGTGTACATCTTTCGTCAGCAATTTAATCATCGTTAATTACAATCTCTGCCTCAATTCAATAAATCCCAATTCATAATAAATCAAGTGTATTTTTCAAATATATGTTTGATTTTACACTTTCATCATCGATGTATTCGAAACTTTTCAGACAACATCATTCGTACTTTGCGAAATTCACAAGAATTCCACGGACACCAACATCATGCATCAACAAATAACGAAGTATTGATTCATAATTTCAATTACATTGAAGAAATACTCCGTAAAAGTTATGTAATTTCTAAAGTTTAGGGATTATTCAATTCTAGATTCAAATGTAAATCAAATGAGCTTAATTTAATATTAACTCATTAAATCTATATTACATCTGAAGAAATATATACATATATATATTTTCATAAAGATTGTAATAGAATTCTTTTGTACAAAATATTAATTATGAAATTTTTTTTAATGGGTAGGTAATACCCGAGAAATATATATAAATTCACAATTAATATGTTACATTCTTCGAATCTGATTCAGCAACCATCAACTATACTCACTACTTTCACAACAATATACATTTTTTATAGAAATCAAAACAACCATTGTCATCCAAATTTGATTACATATTTTGATTTGACAAATCAAAATCCAAATCAAGATTTAACAGAAGGCATCACTCTTAGATTCTTACATTTTTCAAAGCCGTACTTTGAATTCAAAACTGTGTTAGAACATCATATTTATTCATAAGACCCAGAAGGATATTCGAATCATTCAAGATTCACGACGATTGCATTATACGGATATTGATAATAACAATCTGCGTTCAAACCTTTCAAAATTCTTGAAAACACCTCAATTAAGAAACAATCGAGATGATGATCCAACCACACGTTATCCACAGTTATGCACCTAGAAAACTCTCGAAACCTAAGTAAAAGTTTAACACATATTTGTGTTAAATCTTTTGGCATTTATTAGCAAAAACAACTTTGGGATTCCTTTTCAAAATAGCCAATTTTGTCACAGCTTCAGCAAGTCAACTTCGACTTTTCATTCGAAGTAGCCTTATTATAACCTGTAATATATACGATTACCCTTTTGTTATCGGAGAACCTTTTATATTCCACGAAATTATCAGCAGATGCACCAGCAACTCGTTACCCCTTTGGCAGAATCAGCGATCAGTATTTTGAAATCTCGCAGCGTTTCTACTTCAGCAGTTATATATATACAACGTCTACCTCCAAGACTTATATATTTCGAATGTGAAGTTTCTGAAAAACACCTTGAACTGCGAACTAGTTCACGAAATGCTGGTGAAGCAGCAAAAACTGTAAACGATCTTAACGGTAAAAAGTTTGATGATAAAGAATAGTATGTTGGCAAAGCTCATAAAAAGAGAAGGTTTGGTACTGAAAAATGAATTGAGCAAAGTATGAAGAAAGCTGTGGATAAATCACAAGGACGAAACCTGCCTTCAAAGAATCCAAATGATTCAGTATCTGCTAAAGTCATTAACTAATACCTTGCTTCTGAATCTAAACCCTTGCGGACAATATTCTTCATCATCCTCTGATATTAGAAATTCTAAGTTATCATCTTATCTTTCATTATAAATATCCTCCATATTTCTGGAAATATTTCCATAATCATTCTTATCGAAAATCAATTTTCTCCTTGCGATATCTGTGTTACATCATAAAAGAAACTATTTTAGTTTCTAAATTCTGAAACCTTCGAGTTTAAAATATGAATATTTTTAAAGTGGTGTTGGGAACTGAAGCATGAGTTAGTATAATATAATGACACTTGATCAACGTGATTATATTACAGTAATTCATGTTGAGTTTCTAAATGGAACGTGATGATTCACAGATCATAACATCATCATGTGTCATGTTACACGACTCTTGTATTCTACTTAATTTCTAAAAATGTCAAGAAAATATTTCTTGATGATTTGGTCTTTTTCAGGGTATTCTGGTAATTTGACAAATCAAGATCGTGCCATTACGATTTCCTTCTTAGAACATTAACAACGTTCATTCTGAAATTCATACCTACGAATTCTGGACCATTACAAGCGGTGTTTAAACGCAAGAAGAGGAAACGAAAGAATAAAGCTCCGAAATAGAAATTGGGGATAAATCGCAGCAAATAAAAGAGAGCATTAACTGTGGATGACAATGATTATAGAAGACAGAAGCAAGGACTTCGAAATATAAGGGAAGATATAAAGCCAAATAACAATCCAGAAATTACAAACCGTATATATCAATACATATAGCGATATAAAGAGACGGGAGAACTAAAAACACTATAAAACCAAGAGTATGATAGAAGTAAATAGATTCTTTCGGTGGTAGATGAAAAAGAAGAATGACAGAGATGAAAGTTAAGAGTATATCCAGGATCAGTACTGGATGAAGCATACTGATGAATGCTTTAAAATATGAGTTGAGGGAGAAAGAATAGAAGGTGTGAGTTATAAGGAAACGAAGGAGGTGGATTTATAGTGAAATATTCGACAGAGAAATCAAGATGGATTATCGCATTAATACAAAAAGGATCATAATGTCCTTAATCACCGAAGAATCAAATCCAATATAGATTACAAAGATTTTCTCTAACCCGGAGATCAACCGTGATGACGTCAAAAGATATGACGAATCACTATTATCTTATTTCATTCATTTACAATAACTTCACTCATACGCTTCGGGTAATCGAATTATTTTATCCATACTTCTTAAATGTGATAAGACTCTATAATCGTCATAATAACATTCTCATTGTTAGCTATGACGACCCCTATCAAATTTCGGGGACGAAATTTCTTTAACGGGTAGGTACTGTGACGACCCGGAAATTTCTGACCAAATTTAAACTCTGATCTTTATATGTTTCCGATACGATAAGCAATGTTTGTTAAGTTAAATCTCAAGAAATTTAAACTATGTTCATACATTCATTTAACCTCGACCAAATTCCAATAATTCACGAACCATTATATGAACGGATATGATTATATATGTATATGTATATATATATATATTATAACTTAGAAATATTAATAAAGTATTAAACGTATAATACTTTACATGAACGTATTTGTTTCAATATGATTAATGATGGAGTTTGAAGACAATATCCAATGATTGAATTATCAGATACCTTGAATTATGATTACGAGTCTCTGTTGAGAGGTCCACTTTGATTTAGGAAACCTTTCCTTTTTAATGGTATTCGGAATAATTAGTGACCTACGAGAAAGAACAAATATGTCAGTTAACGATAGCTGGACAAGGGTTAGTAGAAATTCCTACTTAACTTTCAATGCATGCCCTACAATAATTGCCCCGTGACTTTAATAAGATAAAATTAATTAACCTACATATTATGTATTGTGAAAGTGAAATTTAGGGAATATAGGTGAATTAGAAAATAGATATTGACAAGTTAAATAGATTGACATTTTACATTAAGATGATTCCTTACGTTTGATTTTTCCTTTAGACTTAATCCTACGAGTCATGATTAAAATGGAAATTAAAATCTTGAAACCTGATATGATTCATATATGATTTTACTTTCTTAAACGGAAACATCTTTTCGATATAATAGACTTTTATTATTAAAAACGTCTTATGACATAACAACTTCTACTATTATAACCTTTGTAATAAAATGATTTTTGAATATAAAATAATTTGGTTATTAAAATATTTTATGAACGATTGTATATATAAATGAACTATATCAATTTTAAACTTCAAAATACAAATGTTACGAAATAGTAATTCTTAATATTTAAACGATTTCTAAATATATAAGTTTTGAATGACATTAGTTTTGAAAAACTATATTAAGTAAATAGTTCAAATTTATATTTCGAAATGAAAATATAAATATATATAACTTAGTCATAAAACGTCCTGATTTAAAATAATATATTTTGATAAACAACGAGTCACTGATTTATAGAAGCAAATGACCACAACGCTCAATTTTATAAGTTACATTTTTTATAAGGTAATTTATTGATGAGTAAGTCAAATTATTAATAAGGGTACACGTCGCGTAACGTAAAAGGCTAGTTTTCTAAACGTACGAAAGTGCGTTCGAAAAACCGAAAGTGATACATGAGTCGAGTGACAACGTACGAGTCATTTGAAAAAAAAATTACATTTTTACTACGCACGTAAATATAATATAATATTTAATTAATTCTAAAGATTAAATATATTATATATTAAATAATATATAAATATATGTATCCTATGTAACAATTAGAGTGTCGGCAGTTTTTAGTGGTCGAACATGAGCTAACATATGAGCTCATGCGATCGTATGGCTCTAGCACTTGAACCCCATGCGATCGCATGGGGGGTTGGTGGGCAAAACATGCTTTAAAGCTCGGACATTTTCTCATTCTGATTAATTTTCCATTTTCACTCGATCTTTCTAGATTTATATTTATAATTATTAATATTATTATTATTATTATTATTATGTATTATGTATATTAAGATTATGAATATTAATCTTATTATTATTTGTATTAGTATTATTAGGAGCGATATTATTAGTATTTATACATAAAATACTACGACGGAGTCATGAGCGGGTTATGTCAAAAATGAATTTTATGAGTAGGATAGGGCTAAGGAAATTACGGGTTATAGCTATGAAGGTGATGAGTATGGTTCATGGGTATGCTCGTGAGGTCAATCTAGTGTTTATCATCTCCGTTGCGTTTACGTACCTTTCATGCAATATTGAATTTCAATATTGATACGTGAGTACTCATAATTTAATTTTTACATACTAATAGTGTATTCCTGACTAGTGCTCGATTATATAGGATTTTGCATGCTTGTACTTTTGATATTGCCATTAGATATGTTATGTTGAATCCTGAATTAGTTACATATGCGGTTGAGATAAGGTATAAGATATGCATGTCGTTGGAAAGCTAGCGAAAAATTAAGAACTTTTCATTTAGATATCGAATGATTTCGATGAACGGATTAGAAGTTATAGTCAATTGAATTTTTGTATTATTATTAAAAATGATTATTATTATCGTCGTTATTATCGTCGTTATAGTTTTTATCTAATTATTATTATTATTATTATTATTATTATTATTATTATTATTATTATTATTATTATTATTATTATTATTATTATTATTATTATTATTATTATTATCAATAAAAAAAGTATTATCATTAAAAATTGTTATTAATATTATCGTTATTATCGTTAAAGTTATAATTAGTATTATAATTAATATTATTATAATATTTATTATCATTAGTATTATTATAATTAAAAAAATTAATATTAGTAACACCGGATTATTATGATTACTATTATTATCATTAACACGAACGCGATATAAAAGACGATTAAAAGCTATTAAACCAACCGATTAGGAAATAATGAGTATGAGTATCATGATGAAATTTAAATTATTGTAAGATATTGATTTAGATAAAATTATCGTTTTTCATTATTTTTATCACTATTATTATTAAAAGTATTATTAATATTAAAACTATCATTTTTATAAAATTATTATTTTAATAGGAATATCATTGTTAATATAAAATTTCATTATTTTTATTAATAAGAATTACCATTTTATCATAATATCATTTTAGCAAATATAAATATTGTTATTATTATTAATAGAATAATAATAATTATTATTACAAAATAATATAACTTTTACTTACTATTATTATTATCGATATTATTTTATCAAATGAATATGTAATACAAAGATGTTTTACTACGTGTAACATAATTACATTAATACTACCTATCATATTATTTTATTGATGTTAAATAAACTTTATAAATTTTATTACCGAAGAGATATAAAAGTATATTTTATATAAAATTTTATTTATTAATAAATGAATTATATTATTTACTCTAATAGATCTTTTAAAAATATTTAAAAATATAAAACGACGATATTTAAACTATATAATAATCATGTATAAATTTTGGAAATCATTTTGAGTCAAATTGACTTTTGTTGACTTTTGCATTTTAGTCTCGAGCATTAGGATTGTGGTACACTATGACTTGACCTATTTTGTTAAGACAAATATTGACCAACATATAAATATATATACTTAATTTAGGTTCGTGAATCCGAGGCCAACCTTGCACTTGTTCAATGACTTTATATGTATTTTTACTACGAAATACAGTATGGTGAGTTTCATTTGATCCTTTTTACTCTTTACATTTTTGGGCTGAGAATACATGTAAATGCTTTATTAACTGTTTTACAATATTTATATGCGTGAGTTTCATTTGCTCCCTTTTTAAATGCTTTTGCAATATATATTTTTGGGACTGAGAATACATGCGCTGCTTTTATAAATGTTTTACGAAATAGACACAAGTAATCGAAACTACATTCTATGGTTGGATTATCGAAATCGAATATCACCCCCTTTAGCTTGGTAACCTAAGAATTAGGGAACAATACCCCTAATTGACGCGAATCCTAAAGATAGATCTATGGGCCTAACAAACCCCATCCGAGGTACGGATGCTTTAGTACTTCGATTTTTATACAGACGAGAAGATTCTGTATAACAGACGAGAGGATTCTGTTTGGGGATATTCTATATGCATCTTGTTAATGTCGGTTACCAGGTGTTCACCACATGAATGATTTTACCTTAATGCAGACGAGAGGATTCTGCTTGAGGATTATGTTTATGAAAAATGAAAATCTTGTGGTCTATTATATTATTGAAAATGATTTTACCTTTATGCAGACGAGAGGATTCTGCTATTGGAATTATGTTTAATAAAAATCTTGTGGTTTATTAAAATAATAGAAATGAATGATTATGATTAACTAATGAACTCACCAACCTTTTGGTTGACACTTGAAAGCATGTTTATTCTCAGGTTTGAAAGAAATCTTCCGCTGTGCATTTGCTCATTTTAAAGATATTACTTGGAGTCATTCATGGCATATTTCAAAAGACGTTGCATTCAAGTCGTTGAGTTCAATAAAGATTATTATTAAGTAAATGACAGATTAGATCATTTATAGTTGGATATTATGAAATGGTACGCATGCGTGTCAACTTTCGATGTAATGAAAATTTGCCTTTTAAAAATGAATGCAATGTTTGTAAAATGTATCATATAGAGGTCAAATACCTCGCAATGTAACCATATATTATTGTATTCGTCCTAATAGATTAGGACGGGTCATTTCATTTATACTCTTTTAACAAACTAGAATCGTTTTGACTAACGATTATTACAGGTGTTGGATGCGTCTTGGTACATGCCTGACGAACAATGAAAACCGCGTTAAGAGTGTCAGGTATGTACTATGATATGTGAAGCCAAAGTCTCAAGTATTATTATCCTTATATGAGTAGCATACTTAGAAGATTATGAATGTATTTATATAAATATACATCTAATTTCGCCTTCTTAATTTGTATTGAGTGCTATATATAAATATACTTCTATATATGCCTTCTTATTTTGTATTAAGGAAGTTCCAGCAGGTATCTTTTAACATATTGAGAGTTGGCTGACGAAAAAAAGAAAAGGGTGCAGCAATAATACTAACAGTGACCTGCACTTTTAGTGTGTACATTTAAGCATTAATATATTATAATGTAACAACCGTAGTCGAGTCATACTTTGTTGTATAGTTTTGATGGCATGCTGATATGCATAGACTGCAGTTTAATGGCACTATTCGATCAAAGAATTATGTAATTGTCAGTGGATAAGAAAGTGACAAAATGGAAGTATGATGGCTCTTCAACAAGGCAAGCCCCTGACGAGGACGATGAGGTCATTGTAAGTGAGTGGTTCTACCCTTAAATTTAATATGTAAATTTTCCACTTAAAAAAGTTGGATTTTATGGGATTTGTTGACTGATAATTGTGTTATTGATAAATGGAAAAACCCACATGCCATATTCAAGTATACGTTCAGAAGGGACAACCATATCTTGTTACCTTTTTAAAATCTCAACTATCCTATACTACTTTTGAGGATTTTTGTTTAGTATGCCAATCACAATTATAGTTTACGATTCATAATCATGTGGCTAGTAATATGTTAGTATACATGTTAACTATCATTCGTTATTCATGTTAACTTTCACTATATTACCTACTAACGATATTTAGGTAACATCATATGTTAGTGTATGTACAAACATCACTGCTACTGCTATTTTGTTTCCTTTTTTGCTCTGCAATTCGTAAATTACATGTAATGTTGGAGGCAAACGCTTCTAATTTTGATTGTGAATTGCCCAACAAATTGATCCATATGTTTACAACTTTTCAGGTAGCTAAATTTATCTGTAAGGAAATAATTGGCTTAGTGGGCAGCTGCATAGAGTATTATTATTGTGTACATATACCGAATGAAGAAAAAAATATCGATAGGCAACTAAACCAGACACCTTGACCATCGCCTGCAATTAGACCACAACTCCAGGTTAGGCCTCCATATTCCCTTAAACATCATGTAAACTAAAAACGACTTTCAATTTACGCTACTGCAACGTTATTAATGGCCAGCGACAACATAAACATATTGGTCAATTAGTTACTTACAGTTTTCTTTATACGTTTTTAAATTTCTATTGTTTTAATACTTTCCATTAGTTTGTCTTCTACCTACTGTCTATTGTTGTGTAAGGAAATATAGGGCCTGTTTACTTTCTTTTCATTAATCTCCTATATAGATATAGATGACAGAATGAATAATGAAAAGTTATATGTAGTAAGAAGAAATTAAAAATTGTTGTTTACTTTTTGTGCCGGATGAAATGACTGAATATAAGTAAATTACCAATTTAACCTTTAAATATATTTTCACACCCACAAAATAGGTTGGAAATGTAATTTCGATATCCTTGGCAAAGATCATTTTCACAAATTTCCAGGGGCACATATAAACCTTCAAATCCCTCTGTATATCTTTTTCAGTTTTATTTTCACAATATAAACCTTCAAATTCCTTTTGTATATTTTTTTCAGTTACATATTTTTCAAATATTTTTTTCACAAAGTTCTTGAAGTGCTACCAAAGATGATGACAATGGAATAAAAAAACGCTAGTGCTTTGTATTAATTTAAATCTAACAAACAACACCCACTTTGAAAACATTGTGCAATTAACAAAATCACATGATATCAAAAAACCATTCATCACAAACCATAAATCACTGGGTTTGTTTTCATCATTATTTTCATTGTGGCTGGAGCAACACGAGGTCAATCAAGATCTATGACGACCGGCATCATCGACGGAGGTCTCTGGTTCACGTTGTTAACCATCGCACCGCACCGCTAACATGAGGAACTTGTGACTTCCAGCAACCCATTTTTTTCACTAACTTGCTCTCTTTTTTCAATTGAACAAAATGGATCTAGAATTGAAGAAAAAAAATGTGAAAGATCATCGGAGAATTACTTGGAACAAAACACCGATCTATTGTTTGTAATTGATTTTGAAGTGGATGATGGGTTCTCAATTTGGGAGTAAATAATACTCTGCAAGTTAAGTAATGAAAGAGAAAAGGGGTATATCACTAAAGAAATGTGATTAATCCCATCCATATGGGGAGTACACATGTTTTTTAGCTGACTGATAATCTGCTGGTCCAGTTTTCCAGACAAAAATAAGTCAAAAGTAAACACCTAAAGATGGTGACCGAAAAAGACAACCATAACATTCAGGCCATTAAGCAATTAGTAAACAGGCCTATACTTGGTTTGCTCATGACAAATGGTTGGGTGCTTCATATAGCAACAATAATTTTCAACTCATTACGGTCGTTAAAATCCGCAGCAAAGCGCAGGCTTCCACAATAGTATTATATAATTTAAACACTCACTTACAACCGTTTATCTCTACGAAAATTTCATAGAGATAAACAGTTCAACTTTATTAACGCGAAATATTTTTATTGATTGCAGTTCTCATTTTTTCCAATTATTTATGCTTCTAACTATCACTGAACTATTCTTATATGTTTATATGCAAGTTTCAAAGTTGATGCTTCATGCGTATATCATTGTTATTGGTAGCATATATTTATAAGTTTACCGATTATTGAGTGATAACTCATTAGACTACATCTAGCTTATTTACATTCTTTGCTGAACTACTATCTGAACCTACAATTCACATGTACTACCATGGACCACATTGTTTCATACTTTTGGTAATTCATGACATCGGGTTAAATCTACTTTTCATTTTAGTTACTCAAGGTATATGGTTATAATATGCTTTTTTTCCTTTTCAGGTTGTATGCAAAGTTGTAATTGAACTTGAAATCAAATATTCTTAAACGCATCGCCTGAATAAGACCAAGGTGGTCTGCAATTGAACTTGATGTCATTATGTTGTTTGGTTTGTGTTATGTATGTTCATTAGTGTGCGATAATATTAAATGAATATGTTAGTAGTAGTTTTTAAATGCTTTGTATACATCTTTATAAACACCTTTGTCATCAACTAACGGAAACGAGTTTACCGCTGCAACACACATGAAACGAATTCGGTACAATCATGATATATGCAGGTGGCCGCCGCAACGCGCGACTGACCACCTGCTTGTATATATCAATAGAAAGTGTAAATTTACTATTCACTTCAATATTTTATTCATTTAAAGGGTAATTTTTGTTTTTTCAAGTGCCACATTTATATACTCCCTTCTGCTTTCTTACCCCTTTCGTTTATTTTGTTCAATTTCATTTCAATCTTTGGTTTAAACAGTAGAAATATTATTAATTTACCACCTCGAGATATTAGGGAGGAACGCAAACAAAATAATTACAATAATTTAGAAGCCAATTGAACTAACTAATATAACTAATGATATTTTTATCTCTATCCTAATTTAATTAAAAGAGTAAAAACGAATTAAATCAAATAACTATATTTTCTTCATCCTTGTTTACATTCAAAAAATAAAAAACAATAATAAAAAATTGCATTCGTTCTAAATTCATCTTAAATTCATATAAATAAGAAACAATAACAATAATATAACGAACGATTACATTCATCCTAAATCTATCAATATTTTTTCCATCTCGGACCGTATCGCCACTCACCCAGCCCTCACTGACGTAAGGAGAATCAGGTTCATCTTCATCCTCACTATAAACAACATAAGCATTATCATCAATAAATTCAGTATGCAATTTGATAGTTTCAGACCGTATCATGGATCGGCCTACTAAAGCATACCGATCTTCGTTATCTGTAAGAAGATCGGTCTTAACGCTGGCATCTTTGAAATAACAAACTTGTTTATGGTCGAAAGGTAGATTAGTTTTATGAAAAGCAAACAAATTTAAGAGATCAAACTCCAGCACATCAATATTGAACGTTGTTTTGTATGTAACATCCCGCATTTTTTCGTTAATTCATTTTAACGCCCGTCTTTTTTTTTAAAAAAAATAATATCTTTCGTTATCCAAATTCGTATCTTTCGTTAACTAATGTTCTTAATATTCCGTTATTCGATTATAACATCTCCCGTTTATTCTCGCGTATTTAAAATTAATTCGTTCGGTTAATTCCCGCACCCGACTACAAACTTGAGGGACTAATCTTGCCACTTGGGCAAATTTGGTTAACTAGTAACCCACCACCACCACTCATTTCATTCCATCCTCTCATCTCTCTTTTCTTACTTCCATTATTTTGCTCTCAAACTTCAAATCCTTGATTCATCATCTAAATCCAAACCGAGAAGCAAACATCAAAACAAATTGTACTTTTGTGATCCTCTCTTCTTCCTCTACATTTTGGTACCAATTTCACTACTTGGGGTAAAGTTTCTAAAACTCTAGATTTCTCTAATTCGTTTTATAGACTTGAAATGGTGTTAGTTAGTGTCTATGGCTCGTTTATAACATGAATATGTGATTTGTTTGCTTGTTCTTGATGTTTTGAGTAACTAGCATGAACACTTGAAATGGGTTTGTTAAATCCTTGATTTTGGTTGATTAAATGTTGTTAGATGTTAAACCTTATGTGTTAAAATGTGTTGCTAGCATCATTAGCTTCATTATGGTATGTTGGATGACATGAAAATCTTACATTAACTTGATTATTGATTTTGTGATTCTTGGTTAGGGTTTGATAGATCTTAAAACGAACATTTCATGCATTAAATGCTTTGCAATGTTATTTGTAAGTGTTTAGTTGTATTGTATGCATAATTAGCTACAAAACGGCATATTGTATGTGTAAATTGAGCTCCCGAATCATGAAATGCGTTTTACGAACTTGAAACTTGAATGATGAACTTTTAACGATCATTCGACGAGGTTTTGGTTGTTGTAAATGATTAACTTGATTGATGATATGTATTTAGTTGTATTCCTTGTCAAAATACCTTTCCAACGATATAAGCTACGTGTTTTGAATGTTTACATTTCGTTATTTGTGAATGGTGAAGTTTGGTTCGAGACTTAACAAAATTAAGCAAACAGCACTTTTCATGTAGTAATGCGCGCCGCGCATCCTTGCGCGCACCGCGCAAATGTGAGGGTGCAAATGCTTAACCCCTGAGATTTTATCTGACCTGTTTCCACGCCTTAATGCGCGCCGCACACTCGCTGCCCAAACTTTCTTTTTGTTTTATTTTTCATAAATTCTTTTCTCGCTTAACCGCAACTCCGATTAACATGAAATTTGGATAACATGCTCATATATGATTTCTCATCATGGGAAAATTGTCGGATACCCGACCCGACCTCGTTGACTTGACTTTGACCAAGTTTGACTTTTAGTCAAACTTAACCAAATACTTATGCAATCGTTCAAACATGCTTTTATACTTGATTCTCGCATGAAACTTGACAACTTGATTCACATGCTATATTAATCGAGTCGTAGCGAGCCATAGGACTAATTGAACACATTTCACCCGACCTTGTATCGTAACCGGTTAATTGATACAACTTACTTGTTTAGGTTAAGGCTAAGTAACTTTCATGCACACGTTTACTTTGTGAAGTACCTTTATACTCGTGCACTCGTGGTGAGATCATAGTCCCACCTTTTCAACAACTTTTATTCTTTTAAATCGTGGGCTGAGAAACATATACTTTGTTACATCTTGTACTACTTACTTTTATGCTTTGAACACAAGTACGAAGAAACAAACATTCCACAGCGAGTTTGAACAAAAATCCTCAATTCGATTATCATTAGTTACACTTACAGGGTGTAAGAGAGAAATTATGTTGTGTGGCCATACGGGTTTGACAAACCCTCATTCGGACGGTTCGCTACCGTTATTGGATGAAATATATTTTCGAGAAACAGTGTATGTTCTAACACTATTGTGATGGGGTTCTATGGATGGAAAGTTAAGCCTTGATAATTGGGTGCTCGCGAATAACAAATTTTGGAATGCAAACGATTTGGATAATCAACTTTATGGAAATACTAAATCTTGTGGTTCAAAATATAACGTTTACAAAGACCTATGATTTCACCAACGTTTTTCGTTGACAGTTTTCTATATGTTTTCTCAGGTTCATGAATGGCTATTTGATACATGCTTTCGCGTACACTTATACTTGCTTGGGGTCAAGCATACATGCATACACTCTGATTACTTGCGTGGAGTCAAGCATACATACATACTTACGCTATTTATAGCAACCGTGATTTTAAACTAATTATGTCGCAAGTTATTTCATTTATACTTTATAACTTTTGTAAACTTAAACTTATTGTCGATCCGTTTGGTAAACTAAACTTTGTAAGTCTTATACGTTTCAAATGAATGCGACATAATTTTGGTCAAACGTGTCTCATTTAGGGACTATGACCACGCAACGGGACCTAAGTTAACGGCGCCGTCAATGACGATTTTGTCGGGTCGTTACAGATGGTATCAGAGCGTTGGTTGTAGGGATCTAGGATATGCATTAGTGTGTCTGACAGAGTCGTTAGGATGCATTAGTGAGTCTAGACTACAATCGGATAGTTAGCCATTGCATTCTGACATACATTTGCTATAGATAGCATTTACTTGACTACTTGTGCATTTATACTTGAATCATTCTTAGGCAAACTTCTTAATGGTACCAAGTTTTCATCATACGAATCCGTATTCTACCCCTTTCTGGTAACACACGTAAATTCAAGATTCATACGCATAAGGATGATGACGACTTCATTAGTCACACTAGTTCAGGAACTCTGTCTCCTTAGCTGTTATTCGTCACCATCCTGGCTTACTATCCACAAGTGTTGTAAAGTTACCACCACTACTTTAGATGAGTATCGTCATCACTACTTATCACTACGGTTGCATACTACTCGTTATCATAATTCGTTACTCTTTTCGTGCCTAAGGACGTTATTGTTTGACTTGAACCGCATTGACGTGAACAATCATTTATACACTTTCCTCGGGAAGCGCTTCTTCAGAGTTGCACTAATTCTTTCGATTCGGTACGAGTCACGTTAGAGACGTCATTACACTTTGTTCATTTTAAATCTTCACGATTACACGAACTTGATTCTATGGAGTGATGTGGGAATGGAGGTATGAGTTAGCGTAATATAACGACACTCGATCAACGTAGTTATATTATGGTAAGTCATACCAAAGTTAATGACTCGTGATGGTGATTGGACTCGATCAACCTAATCATCACCATGTGCCATGTACATGACTTCATTTTTCTGGATGAATATCCAAAAACATCGAGAATATTGATAACAACTATACCAGGGACACATCTTCGATTATTTGTAGCGACCCCGACAAATCGTCAATTGACGGCGTCGATTACTTAGGTCCCGTTGCGTGGTCATAGGTCTTTAACGTGATGTTTGACCAAAGATATGTCGCATTCCTTTCAAAAATAAAGATTGTTTCAAAGTTTACAAGAATTGTTCATCCAAAAGTTACGTTACAAAGTTATAGTTACATGTGAAACCTATGCGACACAGTTTTAAAGAAAGTCAAAAGACGCTCCATGAAATGCATGTATACTCGACATCCAATGCAAGTATCAAATAATGAGCGGAAGCATGTTTCACATAGCGTTCAAAGACCTGAGAAAAATATAGAAATCTGTCAACGAAAACGTTGGTGAAATCATAGGTTTAAGTAAGTAAGTACAAGTGAACCACAAGATTTGCATCAATGAAATAATAGTAATACATTCCAAAAGTTTGTTTCACGAGCACCCAATTATCAATGCTTAACATTCCTTCCATAGAACCCCATCACTTAGTGCTAGAACATACACTGTTTCTCGAAAATATATTTCATTCGTAAACGGTAGCGAACCGTTTGAATGAGGGTTTGTCAAACCCATATGGATCCATACAACATAAGTTCTCGCTTACACCCGGCAAGTGTAACTAATGATAATCGAATTGAGGATTTTGTTCTAAACTTGTATGTAGAATGTTTGTTTTCCTGTACTTGTGTTCACTTAGTAAAGAAATGTTTATGTTTTCTCATCCCAAATGTAAGTTCAAAAAGAGTAAAAGTGGGACTATGATCTCACCTTGAGTGCACGAGTAGTAAAGTACTTCAACAAGTAAACGTGTGCAAAGAACAATGCTAGTCTTGACCTAAACAATAGGTTGTATCAATAACGGTAAACACGATAGGTCAAAGATGTTCAATTAGTCCTATGGCTCGTTAAGACTCGATCATAATAGCATGTGAATCAAATTGTCATGTTTCATGCAAGGTACAAGTATAAAAACATGTTAGAACGATTGCACAAATATTTGGTTAAGTTTGATTAAAAGTCAACTTGGTCGGGTCAAAGTCAACGAAAAAGTCAATATGTTCGGGTCGGGTCCCGAACTATTTTTCTGAGGTTTTTAATCATATATGAGCATGTTAGAACAAGTTTCATGTGAATCGGAGGTCCGTAGTATGCCAAACATTTTTCGTATTTTGGACATGGAGGTCAGAGCCTGGACACGGCTTATGCCTCGCCGCGGCCCACAATTGTCGCGCCGCGACAATACACGGGAGCTGGTACCTGGCCAGTTTCAAATGTTCAAGTCTTGATCCAAAATTCGTTTTAGCACAAAATGCAAACCGTAAACATTTAGAACTCGCACCTTATATCGTTGGAAAACTCTTTTGACAAAGAACATAACTAAACATGTTTCATCAAACAAAAACATCATTTCCAATTACCGATTTCTCGTCATGTGATCATTTAAAGTCCATTTTCAAGTTTCAAGTTCACAAAATGCATTTTAAGTTTCAGGAATCCAATTCACGCATATGATATGCCGTTTTGAAGGTAATGAAACATGCATTACAACTAAACACTAACAATTAACATTTCATGGTATTCAAGCATCAAAAAGTTCATCTCAAGAACGATCAAACCCTAATCAAGAATCACAAAATCATTAATCATGTTTTTGAAGTTTTACAAATCAACCTACACATCAAAATGAAGCTAGTGATACTAGTAACACAATTAAAACATTAACTTTAACAATTTAACAACATTTAATCTTCCAAAATCAAAGATTAAGCAAACCCATTTTCAAGTGTTCAAACTAGTTACTCAAAACAACAAATCGAACAAACAAAACATATATTCATGTTATACACGAGCCATAGACACTAATTAACACTTTTATAATTCAAAAACATCAAGAACACAAAATCTAGTAATTTTAGAAAGTTACCCAAATGAGATGAAATTGGTATCAAGTCGAAGAGGATGAAGAGAGGATTCCAAATATGTAATTTGTTTTGATGTTAGCCTCCAAATCCGAAATTAGATGATGAATCTTGGTTGAGTTCTTGAGAGGAAAATGGAAGTATGAAAAGTGAGAAAGAGAGAAAATGAGAGGAGGAGGTTGAAGGTTTGACTAGTTGACCTAGTCAAATCTTTGGCCTCTTTGCAAGTTTAGTCCCTCTAGTTCGGGTGCGGGTGCGTGAATTAACCAAACGAATTATTTTGAATTACACGAGAGTACGAGAGATGTTAAAATCCAATAACGAAAATATTTTAAGAAGGTTAGCTAATGGAGGCTATGAATCGAGATACTGAGGATAATATTACAATAAAAAGACGGACGTTAAAAAAATTTAACGGAAAAATGCGGGATGTTACATTACCCACACCTTAAAAGAAATTTCGTCCCGAAATTTAGTTGGAAGCAATAGTCGTTGCTTCTTACTCGAGACCTTACGTTGCCAATGCTATGAATAAGTGAAGATACATCCTTGGGCATTCCCACAAATTTTGACAGTCGAGATTTCAGTTTGTATTAAGACTTGGTTTTATGATCCAAAATTTCAACCAGTTTCCCATGAAGGGGAGTTTGCCATCAATAGTAAGTTTATCTAGGAGAGTAGCACGTTCCTGTTCCGTAGGACACGTCTCTAAGTTTGTTGCATGGAACGTAGGGTAAACGGAAACTTAATTGAGTCGGAAGTTCTAAACGGTAGGAGCGGTTCCAATACGCCCCAAGGTTTCAAAAGGATTAATATTTTGCGGTTTAAACTTCCCTGATTCCCGAAACGGATTTCACCTTTCCAAGGTGCGAGGTCTCAATATTACACGGTTACTGACTTGGGATTCGAGAGGTTTACGTCGAATATCGGTATAGTCCTTTTGGCGACTACGGGTCATCTTGAGTCCTTCTCAGACTTGGACGATCTCAACTGTTATTTCTTGAATGAGTTCGGATTCGGTGATTTGCTTGCCACATGCTTTGATCCAACGAATAGGGGTATGACATTTGCAGTCATATAGGGTTTCGGAAGTGCGGCGTTAATACACGAATGGTAACTGCTGTGTGAGAGGAGACAACTAAAGGCAACAATACAAGTTTGTAACATGTCTTTCCAAGATGTGAAACGTATGTTTGTTTGGTCCGTTGATTGTGGATGATACACGGCATTCATGTTTAAACGTGTCCCTACAGTTCCTTGTAAGGCATCCCGAATTTAGAAGTGAGACGAGTATCCCGATCTGAAATTTTAATGGAGATGGTACGCCGTGCCGAGCTAGAATTTTCTTTAATACACGTTTGAACAGGTTTCGTTTCTCAAGAGGTCCGCACCGTGGAAGATCCATCGGTTCCCGAAAGTGGTTGTTAGGACTATTCACCATCGTGGCGAATACTAATATAATGTGAAGAGTTTCTCTCTCCATTGAGAAGTTTTATAAAAAGTTTCCTTACACGGAAATACGAGCAATAAGACAGGAGTGAAATGAGAACTTAGAATAGGATGAGTTCACACCTTGAGGTAACCATGTCGCGCACTTAGTGGTCGAATGTTGAGGCTTGGTGGGATAACGAGATAGTACACGTAGTTGTATGATAAGTCAAAGAAGAGTGAAGCATCCTTGGATTGGGTGTTATCTTAAGTTCCAGTAATATCAGGCGGAAAATGGTGAAATAACAGGGCTATGTAACGTGGCACGTGTTGATGAGAAGGTTGATCGGGTCCATGATTAAGTATTCAAATTTATCGAGCAAATTAACGAATTTCAGTTTCCTTGATTTCGAGTCGAGAGAGTATGTCTTTCGGGCGTTCAAGTAGAAATATTTCCATATTTGAGTTCCAGTGTGCTAAATGAATTTAGCTAGTAAGGTTTGTGTGAAAGATCATGTTCAAAGTTCAGACACAGAGAGGTTTAAATTTTTCCCTCAGTGAGTTAACGAGTTTAAAGGTCGTGCAACACGAGAAAAGTCAGAAATGAATCTTCAGTGATAACCGGCGAGATCTAAGATTTTACGAATACAAGTCTGAGTCGTGAGGGTTTCCCGATTACGTGTGGTTCCGATTGCGAGATGTATTGAGATACTTTGACCACTAACAACATGGTCTAAAAATTGAACTTCGTTTAACCAAAATTCTCACTTGGAGAATTCGGTATAGAGTTGCTCTTTTCTCAAGTGTTCGAGCGTAAGTCGGAGACATTGTTCGTTTTCTTCTTCGCTTGAATAGGTTTAGAACATCAATTATAAGTACGGTAACGATTTGTCTAAATAAGTTTGCACACGCGGCTCCGGAGGTTTATGAATACAGACGGAGCCTTAGATTAACTGAACGGTACTAAGAGAGATTTACAACTATCGTAGCGAGTTCAGAAAATGGTTTAGGAGACATCGTCTCCCTCAACCCTCAAGTAGCGAGTTCAGAAAATGGTTTAGGAGACATCGTCTCCCTCAACCCTCAATTGATGATAACAAGGATGGAGATCGATTTGGTATACACACGAGATCCTCGTACTTGATCAAGAGGTCATTGATACGGGGAAAAAGAATATCGGTTCTTAACCGGAAATTATTTAGTTCACAATAATCTATACAAGACGATAGGGAAACATTTCTTCTTAACGAATAGGTTTTGAGCTCCTCAACTCTATAGGTGTTAAGTCAAAATTCAAATTATTCACCCAATAAGTTTAACGTACATCCTCCGATATAAATTTGGTGGCACACAATTGTTTTTCGTAGGTCACTTGAATGGCCTAAGCAATATCTAGGGGGAGTGGTGGAGTGCAAGGAGTACGAGTCAAAGTCTTGGTTATAAAACGTCTAACGATAACCGAATCGAATAAGTATGAAATATGCGGGTTGTTGTGAAGAAACGTACCCGTGACTAGTCCATCGTCGTCTCGGGCATCCTAGGTGTCGATGTTGAAAGTTCAACGGCGGGCGTTGGGGTTGGCTTTCTTCTTTGGGCACGCATTCCTATAATGACCCGGTTGGCCACATTCGAAACAAACAACCGCCCTTGGCGCATTGGGCGTCTTTTGAGCGACGGTAATGGTACTTTTACAAATATGGGCCACATGGCCACTTCTTTGACACCTGATGCAAAATGGTTTGCCACATTCACCCAAATGATGTTTGCGACATTCGTTACAGTAGGGCAGGTTTCCGGCATACCCTTTCTTGCCGTCGGAGGTGAAGGACTTCTTGGTGAAGTTGTTGTTGTAGTTGCTCGATGGAGAGGCTTCCCATTTTCTTTTGTTGTTACCCGGTTGGTCCTCGGCCGTAGGTGTCGGCGCTTCAATTTCATTCACCGTTTTTATAGATTGGCGGGCCATCGTTAAAGCCTCTTGTAGGTTGGCGGGTTTGGATGACATTAACCCGTGTTGAACGCTCTTCGGGAGGCCATCCATGTAAAGTTCGACTCTTAGGGATTCGGGAGTCATGAGATTTGGACACATTAAGACTAGTTCGGTAAACCGTTGATTATAAGCTTCGAGGTCATTCCCGACCGTTTTTAAATTCCTTAGACCCTGTTCGAGCCTTCGAGTCTCGTCGCGCGGGAAGTATTTGGTGATCATTCTTTCTCTTAATTCGGTCCAAGAGAGTGTAAGGGCCTCATCGATACCCACTGATTGTACATACGGGTTCCACCATGAGAGAGCAACACCGGTGAAAGTGAGGGTGGAAAACTTGACCTTATCTTGGTCCTGACAACCGCTTATGTTAAAAACGGCTTCTGTTTGTTCGAACCATCGGGTGAGAGCAATCGGTCCCCCGGTTCCATCGAAAGTGGGAGGTTTGTACCCCATGTAGTTTTTGTAGGAGCACCCCTCGTTTGAATTATCGGCTCCATGATTGTTGTTGTGGTTGGAGAAGTGATCGGCCACGGCCTCACCCACGGCGGTGGCTATCATTCGTTGAAGGGCTTGTTCTAAAGTTTCAGGAAGGGTATTGTGTTGACCTTGGTGAGCCATTGTTCCTTCATGACACAAGAATATCGTTGATTAGTATTCTTAACAATACTAATCGTGATATGGAATAATGATGAAGAGAAAATTTTCCTTGATTCGCCTTAAATTCTTTATGTCGTAATGTCGGAACGTTCATATGAGTCACCGTAATATAATCCCGGCAATTATATTACCCTGATTCATATGTGCATTCGACATTATTCTATAAAGTCAAGGTGGCGCGTCAATCAAATTAAACAACGAAAGATTTAGATGAAGCGAGAGTTAGTTATGAGTAGAAACGTTCGAGTATAAATGCACAAATAGTCAAGTAATTCCTACTTCATGTCTATATGCCGGTTGTAGTCTAGATTCACTAATGTACCCTATGACTCGGGGTTGACACCAATGAACTCTAAATCCCTACAACCAATGCTCTGATACCACTTGTAGCGAACCCGACAAATCGTCAATTGACGGCGTCGACTACTTAGGTCCCGTTGCGTGGTCATAGGTCTTTAACGTGACGTTTGACCAAAGATATGTCGCATTCCTTTCAAAAATAAAGATTGTTTCAAAGTTTACAAGAATTGTTCATCCAAAAGTTACGTTACAAAGTTATAGTTACATGTGAAACCTATGCGACACAGTTTTAAAGAAAGTCAAAAGACGCTCCATGAAATGCATGTATACTCGACATCCAATGCAAGTATCAAATAATGAGCGAAAGCATGTTTCACATAGCGTTCAAAGACCTGAGAAAAACATAGAAATCTGTCAACGAAAACGTTGGTGAAATCATAGGTTTAAGTAAGTAAGTACAAGTGAACCACAAGATTTGCATCAATGAAATAATAGTAATACATTCCAAAAGTTTGTTTCACGAGCACCCAATTATCAATGCTTAACATTCCTTCCATAGAACCCCATCACTTAGTGCTAGAACATACACTGTTTCTCGAAAATATATTTCATTCGTAAACGGTAGCGAACCGTTTGAATGAGGGTTTGTCAAACCCATATGGATCCATACAACATAAGTTCTCGCTTACACCCGGCAAGTGTAACTAATGATAATCGAATTGAGGATTTTGTTCTAAACTCGTATGTAGAATGTTTGTTTTCCTGTACTTGTGTTCACTTAGTAAAGAAATGTTTATGTTTTCTCATCCCAAATGTAAGTTCAAAAAGAGTAAAAGTGGGACTATGATCTCACCTTGAGTGCACGAGTAGTAAAGTACTTCAACAAGTAAACGTGTGCAAAGAACAATGCTAGTCTTGACCTAAACAATAGGTTGTATCAATAACGGTAAACACGATAGGTCAAAGATGTTCAATTAGTCCTATGGCTCGTTAAGACTCGATCATAATAGCATGTGAATCAAATTGTCATGTTTCATGCAAGGTACAAGTATAAAAACATGTTAGAACGATTACACAAATATTTGGTTAAGTTTGATTAAAAGTCAACTTGGTCGGGTCAAAGTTAACGAAAAAGTCAATATGTTCGGGTCGGGTCCCGAACTATTTTTCTGAGGTTTTTAATCATATATGAGCATGTTAGAACAAGTTTCATGTGAATCGGAGGTCCGTAGTATGCCAAACATTTTTCGTATTTTGGACATGGAGGTCAGAGCCTGGACACGGCTTATGCCGCGCCGCGGCCCACAATTGTCGCGCCGCGACAATACACGGGAGCTGGTACCTGGCCAGTTTCAAATGTTCAAGTCTTGATCCAAAATTCGTTTTAGCACAAAATGCAAACCGTAAACATTTAGAACTCGCACCTTATATCGTTGGAAAGCTCTTTTGACAAAGAACATAACTAAACATGTTTCATCAAACAAAAACATCATTTCCAATGACCGATTTCTCGTCATGTGATCATTTAAAGTCCATTTTCAAGTTTCAAGTTCACAAAATGCATTTTAAGTTTCAGGAATCCAATTCACACATATGATATGCCGTTTTGAAGGTAATGAAACATGCATTACAACTAAACACTAACAATTAACATTTCATGGTATTCAAGCATCAAAAAGTTCATCTCAAGAACGATCAAACCCTAATCAAGAATCACAAAATCATTAATCATGTTTTTGAAGTTTTACAAATCAACCTACACATCAAAATGAAGCTAGTGATACTAGTAACACAATTAAAACATGAACTTTAACAATTTAACAACATTTAATCTTCCAAAATCAAAGATTAAGCAAACCCATTTTCAAGTGTTCAAACTAGTTACTCAAAACAACAAATCGAACAAACAAAACATATATTCATGTTATACACGAGCCATAGACACTAATTAACACTTTTATAATTCAAAAACATCAAGAACACAAAATCTAGTAATTTTAGAAAGTTGCCCAAATGAGATGAAATTGGTATCAAGTCGAAGAGGATGAAGAGAGGATTCCAAATATGTAATTTGTTTTGATGTTAGCCTCCAAATCCGAAATTAGATGATGAATCTTGGTTGAGTTCTTGAGAGGAAAATGGAAGTATGAAAAGAGAGAAAGAGAGAAAATGAGAGGAGGAGGTTGAAGGTTTGACTAGTTGACCTAGTCAAATCTTTGGCCTCTTTGCAAGTTTAGTCCCTCTAGTTCTGGTGCGGGTGCGTGAATTAACCAAACGAATTATTTTGAATTACACGAGAATACGAGAGATGTTAAAATCCAATAACGAAAATATTTTAAGAAGGTTAGCTAATGGAGGCTATGAATCGAGATACTGAGGATAATATTACAATAAAAAGACGGGCGTTAAAAAAATTTAACGGAAAAATGCGGGATGTTACATTATTGTCAAACCATATTTATGCTTCCGAATGAATGACAAATTCTTTCAACTTCAAACATATGTTACACGTGTATACTATCTCATTTTCACACAGTTTTATCGACGAACTACAATATGCTTGTTATGCTCACATCGAGGGAAACTTCTCTCGCATCACACTCATACTTCCGGTTCAGGGAATCTTCTATCTAAATCCTCAGTGGAGAGAGAGACTCTTCACGTTATACTAGTGTTCACCACGAGGGGAAATAGTCCTAACGAACGTTTTCAGAAACTGATAAGAAACTTGTCCTAACAAACGTTTTCAAGTCCTAACAAACTTGTTCGAATATATCTTAAAGAACTGTACCTCGTTTCTGATCGAGATGCTTGTTTCACTTCTAGACTTACAAAAAGCCTTGGGACCACGTTTAGACATGAGTACAGTACATCAACCACAACCCGGCGGACCAAGCAAACATACAATTCAAACCTTGGAAGCCATAATATGAGATTGCGTTATCAACTTCAAATTTACTTGAGAAAAGTATTTGCCTTTAGTCGAATTCTCTTACTACAATAATTTTCATTCGAGTATTAACGCCACACCTATTCGAAGCTTTATATAGCAGCAATTATCGTTTTCTTAATTGTTGAACCGAAGTAAATAATAATCAAACCACCGGACCTGAACTCATTCATGAAACAATCGAGAAATTTGTTCAAACCCGAGAAAGACTCAAGACGACCGTAGTTGCCAAAAGAGCTATGCCGATGTTAGACGTAAACTTCTCGAATTCCAAATGGGGGACCGCAGAACGTTAAAAGTCGCACCTTGAAAAGGTGCAATCCGTTT
The DNA here is from genome assembly GCF_046630445.1 of Rutidosis leptorrhynchoides. NCBI lineage: Eukaryota > Viridiplantae > Streptophyta > Magnoliopsida > Asterales > Asteraceae > Rutidosis > Rutidosis leptorrhynchoides. The sequence goes on along the minus strand of NC_092342.1, from coordinate 330,203,026 downwards.
CGGGAAATGTAGAAAACTAAATTCGTGATATTTTGATCCTTTTAAAATCTTGGGGCATTTTGGACCCGTTGCTAGCCGTTTAGATTTTTCGACTCATTTGAGTCTCCGTTCATCCCACATTCCACGTATCAAACTTAAAGAAGTGTCTTGCGAAATTTCTTAAAGAAGTGTCTCCGTTCATCCCACATTCCACGTACCCTTACTTATTCATAGAATTGACAATTCAAGGTCTCGCGGAAGAAACAACAACTACTACTTCCAACTAAATTTCAGGACGAAATTTCTTTTAAGGTGTAGGTAATGTAACATCCCGCATTTTTCCGTTAATTCATTTTAACGCCCGTCTTTTTTTTAATAATATCTTTCGTTATCCAAATTCGTATCTTTCGTTAACTAACGTTCTTAATATTCCGTTATTCGATTATAACATCTCCTATTTATTCTCGCGTATTTAAAATTAATTCGTTCGGTTAATTCCCGCACCCGACTACAAACTTGAGGGACTAATCTTGCCACTTGGGCAAATTTGGTTAACTAGTAACCCACCACCACCACTCATTTCATTCCATCCTCTCATCTCTCTTTTCTTACTTCCATTATTTTGCTCTCAAACTTTAAATCCTTAATTCTTCATCTAAATCCAAACCGAGAAGCAAACATCAAAACAAATTGTACTTTTGTGATCCTCTCTTCTTCCTCTACATTTTGGTACCAATTTCACTACTTGGGGTAAAGTTTCTAAAAACTCTAGATTTATCTAATTCATTTTATAGACTTGAAATGGTGTTAGTTAGTGTCTATGGCTCATTTATAACATGAATATGTGATTTGTTTGCTTGTTCTTGATGTTTTGAGTAACTAGCATGAACACTTGAAATGGGTTTGTTAAAACCTTGATTTTGGTTGATTAAATGTTGTTAGATGTTAAACCTTATGTGTTAAAAGGTGTTGCAAGCATCATTAGCTTCGTTTTGGTATGTTGGATACATGAAAACCTTACATTAACTTGATTATTGATTTTGTGATTCTTGGTTAGGGTTTGATAGATCTTAAAACGAACATTTCATGCATTAAATGCTTTGCAATGTTATTTGTAAGTGTTTAGTTGTATTGTATGCGTAATTAGCTACGAAACGGCATATTGTATGTGTAAATTGAGCTCCCGAATCATGAAATGCGTTTTACGAACTTGAAACTTGAATGATGAACTTTTAACGATCATTCGACGAGGTTTTGGTTGTTGTAAATGATTAACTTGATTGATGATATGTATTTAGTTGTATTCCTTGTCAAAATACCTTTCCAACGATATAAGCTACGTGTTTTGAATGTTTACATTTCGTTATTTGTGAATGGTGAAGTTTGGTTCGAGACTTAACAAAATTAAGCAAACAGCACTTTTCATGTAGTAATGTGCGCCGCGCATCCTTGCGCGCACCGCACAAATGTGAGGGTGCAAATGCTTAACCCCTGAGATTTTATCTGACCTGTTTCCACGCCTTAATGCGCGCCGCGCACACTCCCTGCCCAAACTTTCTTTTTGTTTTATTTTTCATAAATTCTTTTCTCGCTTAACCGCAACTCCGATTAATATGAAATTTGGATAACATGCTCATATATGATTTCTCATCATGGGAAAATTGTCGGATACCCGACCCGATCCCGTTGACTTGACTTTGACCAAGTTTGACTTTTAGTCAAACTTAACCAAATACTTATGCAATCGTTCAAACATGCTTTTATACTTGATTCTCGCATGAAACTTGACAACTTGATTCACTTGCTATATTAATCGAGTCGTAACGAGCCATAGGACTAATTGAACACATTTCGTCCGACCTTGTATCATAACCGGTTAATTGATACAACTTACTTGTTTAGGTCAAGGCTAAGCAACTTTCATGCACACGTTTACTTTGTGAAGTACCTTTATACTCGTGCACTCGAGGTGAGATCGTAGTCCCACCTTTTCAACAACTTTTATTCTTTTAAATCGTGGGCTGAGAAACATATACTTTGTTACATCTTGTACTACTTAATTTTATGCTTTGAACACAAGTACGAAGAAACAAACATTCCACAGCGAGTTTGAACAAAAATCCTCAATTCGATTATCATTAGTTACACTTGCAAGGTGTAAGCGAGAACTTATGTTGTGTGGCCATACGAGTTTGACTGTGACAACCCGGAAATTTCCAACCAAATTTAAACTTTATCTTTATATTATTCTGATACGATAAGCAAAGTTTGTTAAGTCAAATCTCAAGAATTTTAAACTGTGTTCATACATTCATTATAACCTCGACCAAATTCTGACGATTCACGAACCGTTATATATAAATAGATATGTATATATATATGTGTGTGTGTGTGTATATATATATATATATATATATATATATATATATATATATTATAACTTGAGAATATTAATAAAGTATTAAACGTATAATACTTTAAACGAACATATTTGTTTCAATATGTTTATCGATGGAATTAGAAGATAATATCAAATGATTGAATTATCAGATACATTGTAATATTATTACGGGTCTATGTTATGAGGTCCACTGTGATTTAAGAAATCTATTCTTTTTGACAACATTCGAAAAATGGTAAAGTGATTTATAAGTAAGAACAAATGTGTCAATTAACGAGAACTAGACAAGGGTTAGTGGAGTTTCCTGTTCAATTTCCTATATAGGTGTTAACTAGTTAACTTTCATATTATTTAGGGTGAAAGTGAAATTTGGGAATATAGATAACTTAGGAAATAGATATCGAAAAGTTAAGTAACTCGACATTTTTCATTAAGATGATTTCATACGTTTATTTAACCTTTGGACTTTATTCCATGCTTCACCAACAGACTGTAATTTAAAGATGTGAAACCTATTATGAATATATATGATTCTACTTTTCTAAAACATTTTATGATATAACGATTTCCATTATTTTAACCTTTAAACAAAATAATTCTTAAATATATTTAGTTTTGGAAAACAAAATTATCATATTTATTTGATTTAGTTTCAAGCGTACAAAAACGTTTTCAGTTTAAAAAGAACTTTATTATTAAAATGTATATAACTTTTATAAATATCTAGAACCACTTTTGACAACTCATTACTTAACCAGTATGATAAAGATAACGATATTTATATTTTATTTTATTAAATATATATAACGATTTAAATTAATATTATATATATTTATACGCGTATTATACGTACATAGTTTTATACTTTTACTATACTTAAACTTTACCTTTACTTTATTTTTACTTTACTTTCACTTTAATAATTCATACTTTAATAATTCACTTTAATAATTCATATTTTAATAATTCACTTTAATAATTCATACTTTAATAATTCACTTTAATAATTCATACTTTAATAATTCATACTTTAATAATTCACTTTAATAATTCAAAAATCTATTATAAATAGAATTCAATAGGTTTCATTATTTCATAGAAACTTGAAAATATTTTCTCTAAACTCTCTCAATCGATTTACATATATATATTTACTCCGTATTATTTCAAGATATTATTAGTATACATAAAATATTACGACGGGGTGATGTCCGAGTGATTTCGAAATTATTTTTCGAGCGGGATAGAGCTAAGGAAATTATGGGTTATAGCTATGGAGGTTATGAGTATGGTTCGGGAGTATTGCTCGTAAGTCAAACTAGTGTTTATCATCTCCGTTGCGTCTACGTACTTTTCCTGCAATATTGAATCTCAATATTGATACGTGAGTACTCATAATTTAATTTTTATATATTAATAGTGTATCCCTGACTAGTGCTCGAGAATATAGTTTTATGCATGCTTGTACTTTTGATATTGCCATTAAATAGGATATGTTGAATCCTGAATTAGTTACGTATGCGGTTGAGATAATGTATAAGATATGCATGTCGTTGGAAAGCTAGCGAAAAATTAAGAACTTTTCATTTAGATATCGAATGGTTTCGATGAACGGATTTGAAGTTATAGTCAATTGAATTTTTGTATTATTATTAAAAATGATTATTATTATCGTCGTTATTATCGTCGTTCTAGTTTTATATTATTATTATTATTATGATTATCATTATCAATAAAAGGAATTATCATTAAAAATTGTTATTTTTATTATTATTACTATCGTTATTATCGTTAAAGTTATAATTAGTATTAGTATTATTATTATCTAATTATTATTATTATTATTATTATTATTATTATTATTATTATTATTATTATTATTATTATTATTATTATTATTATCATCATCATCATCATCATTAATATATATATATATATATATATATATATATATATATATATATATATATCATTATTTAAAAATGGTTATTGTTATTGTTATTATTATTATTATTATCATTAAAATAGTTATTAGTGTTATCGTTAATAATATCATAGTAATTATCATTATTAGTATTATTGTATCTAAAACTAATATTAGTAACACCTAATTATTTTGATAACTATTATTATCATTATTATGAACACGATATAAAAGACGATTAAAAGCTATTAAATGAAACGATTAGGAAATAATGAGCATGAGTATCATGATGAAATTAAAATATTATAGGATATTGATTTAGATAAAGTTATCGTTCTTATTATTTTTATCATTACTATTATTATTAAAAGTATCGTTAGTATTAAAAACTATCATTTCACCAAAAATTATCATTTTAATAGAAATGTCATTGTTATTATAAAATATCATTATTATTATCATTTTAAATAGAATTATTATTTCAAAGTTAATATTAAAAAGTATCGTAAATATTAAAGTTATCATAATTAGAATTATCATTTTATCATAATGTCATTTTTAGTAATTATAAATATTGATATTAATAGAATAATAATAATTATTATTACAAAATAATATAACTTTTACTTACTATTATTATAGATATTATTTTATCAAATAAATATGTGATACAAACATATTTTACTACGTGTAATAAAATTACTTTAATAATACCTATCATATTATCTTTATGATATTAAATGAACTCTATAAATTTTATTACTTAATATATATAAAAGTATATTTTATTATATAAATTTTAATATAAACTTTTATTTATTAATAAATGAATTATATTATTTACTCTAATAAATCTTTTAAAAATATTTAAAAATATAAAACGACGATATTTAAACTATATATTAATCATGTATAGATTTTGGAAATTATTTGGAGTCAAATTGACTTTTGTTGACCTTTACATATTATTCTCGAGCATTAGGATTGTGATACGCTATGACTTGACCTAATTTGTTAGACAAATATTGACCAACACATAAATATATATAATTAATTTAGGTTCGTGAATCCGAGGCCAACCTTGCACTTGTTCAATGACGTTATATGTATTTTTACTACGAAATACAGTATGGTGAGTTTCATTTGCCTTTTTACCCTTTATATTTTTGGGCTGAGAATACATGCGCAATTTTTATAAATGTTTTACGAAATAGACACAAGTAATCGAAACTACATTATATGGTTGAATGATCGAAGCCGAATATGCCCCTTTTGCTTGGTAACCTAAGAATTAGTAAACCGATCTACTAATTGACGCGAATCCTAAAGATAGATCTATTGGGCCTAACGAACCCCATCCAAAGTACCGGATGCTTTAGTACTTCGATGTTGTTTTTATTATGTCCGAAGGATTTCCCGGAATGATAGGGGATATTCTTATATGCATATTGTTAATGTCGGTTACCAGGTGTTCACCATATGAATGATTATTTTTGTCTCTATGCATGGGACGTATATTTATGAGAAATGGAAATGAAATTCTTGTGGTCTATTAAAATGATGGAAATGAATGATTATGATAAACTAATGAACTCACTAACCTTTTGGTTGACACTTTAAAGCATGTTTATTCTCAGGTATTAAAGAAATCTTCCGATGTGCATTAGCTCATTTTAAAGATATTACTTGGAATCATTCATGGCATATTTCAAAAGACGTTGCATTCAAGTCGTTGAGTTCAGTAAAGATTATAATTAAGTAAATGACAGATTAGATCATTTATAGATGGATATTACGAAATGGTATGCATGTCTGTCAACTTTCAATGTAATGAAAGATTGTCTTTTAAAACGAATGAAATGTTTGTAAAATGTATCATATAGAGGTCAAATACCTCGCGATGTAATAATATGTTATTGTATTCGTTCTTATGGATTAGGACGGGTCGTCTCATGTGGTATCAGAGCGGTGGTCTTAGCGAACCAGGTCTGCATTAGTGAGTCTGGACTTCGACCGTATCTGCATGTCAAAAGTTTTGCTTATCATTTTTAGTCGAAAATCATCTGCTTATCATCCTTAGGAAATTACCTGCTTATCATTATTAGTCTGGACACGTCTTGCTACATTAATTGCATGAGTAGTGTATAGACAAAATTCATATCTTAGCGTATCTGCTAAATCATATCTTATCGTATCTGTTACTTTAAACTTTGCCTGATATATTCCGTAAATTCCTCCGTAATCTACGAAATCTTTTGATCTATATATATAGATATCCTATGTAAATAGAATACCACCCGATAAGCCGGAAAATCATTTTTATATCGAAAAATCCTTTATTCAATCGTACGAAATGGAATTCATCATTAATTCAAGTTCCTCGGATTCCGAAATGGAATCCCACTCAAGCTCCGAAAGCAGTGTGATCGGAATGGATCAACCAATTAGCCATCATCTATTCTGGATGAATTGGGGATGGGTTCATAGCCTCCTCAATCATTGGAGATAAGAAGAAGGTGATCCCTTCCATCCACTCCATTGCCCTCTTGACGAAGAACCTGAAGCACTTACCGACGAACCAATCCGAAACACCATTTTCTCTCTCATTTCCAGAGTATCTCGTCACGATTATATACTACATCAAATTCTAGATTTTATTTATCAGCTCGTCCGAACCGACAATCACCCCTGTGTAATAGAAGAAGTCAACGAGCTTCGCGCTCGGGTAGTGGCTTTAGAGAATATGGTGCAAAGATTACAAACACCAGCAGCAGCACCAGCAGCATAACCAGTACCACCATCATCAATGCCAACAGCACCATTACCACCTCCAACCACAACCGCGTCGTAAACCTCAACTTCACAATCTGTCCCACGAGCATCAACGTCATACGCACCATAGATACCAAGGAGTACCAACAACAATAACTGATGAAGTATTAATTCATAACTTCATTGGAGAAACATTCCGCGGCGATTACATGCATACACTCTGATTACTTGCTTGGAGTTAAGCATACATACATACTTACGCTATTCATAGCAACCGTGATTTTAAACTAATTATGTCGCAAGTTATTTCATTTATACTTTATAACTTTTGTAAACTTAAACTTATTGTCGATCCGTTTGGTAAACTAAACTTTGTAAGTCTTGTACGTTTCAAATGAATGCGACATAGTTTTGGTCAAACGTGTCTCATTTAGGGACTATGACCACACAACAGGACCTAAGTTAACGGCACCGTCAATGATGATTTTGTCGGGTCGTTACATTGTAACTGCCAGAATAAACCTTGAGTTCATCATCAAATTGACCTCCGTAAAAGCTTCAACAATAATGTTTAACGAATTCATGGTGAATGGAGTATTGAGTAGTTTTTAAATATTGGAACATTGCGCTTATAACTACTCGTATTTGGAGGATTGTTATTCGCAAGGAATCCCTATGGGTTAAATGTTTCCATTCCCACCATATTCGAAACAAATCATTTAGAATGTACCTATTAAACCTGGTGCAAGCTGGAATTGGAGGAAGCTTCTAAATTGTCGTGATAATGTCCATAAATTCATAGTCTATAATATTGGTGATGGTGCATCGGCCTCTGCTTGGTTCGATATTTGGAATGGGTTGGGTCCCTTAATTGATATTATCTCTTGGAGGGATCTAAATGCCGCAGGTTATAATTACGATACTAAAGTTAAAGATTTAATTTCAAACACTATAGCACCCCACCAAATTCCCATCTGATGGCGTGTTAATCATAGGTCACACAGTTAACAGTTACGCCCTCTATATGAGACGTTTCAAAGCAATTGCATTTAATTTTATTAAAAAGTTGACTTTCAAAACATAAGTCAATAAATTCCCCAAATAAGTAACACTGTTGTGATCGTAACCACAAGCCAACAGTATTAAACAGTTGTAAAAGTTTTAAATGCGAAAGTAAATAATGTCTTTAATAAAGTATGCTGACTCCACGGCCAGACCAAGCATCAAACACAGCGGAAGTCTACCTCTTAAGGAGTTGAGAATAAAACAAGCAAAACATGTCAACAATAATGTTGGTGAATCTACAGGTTTAAAATAATGTAACAGTATCTGAAAAACAGTTATCAGAAAAATAGTTCAAGTTCATTGACCACGAGATTTTAAATGTACAACTCCAAGTTGTTAACCGTTTACATAATTCATGAGCCCCTGAATACTAGCAATAATCAGAGTATAGAATCCACTACACTCTCTTTACCCCATAAAAATGTTATACACTTGTTCAAGTGTATCTAACGCCACAGTTAATATTGTTTAGGTGAGGTTTGTCTAACCTAACGGATTCGTCCATCTAATTTGTGCTTACCCGAAGGCAATAAAAATATTCAAGCTAGGAGATTTGTGAACAAACTCGATATGTATAATAAGTACTCGTGTCAACATAAAAGCATTTGCAAAAAATGTATAAGTAATCAGCGCGTATTCTCATCCCAAAAATAGTAAGTAAAAAGTGGGACTGTAGACTCACCTTTGAATAGTTCGGATGAAAGACAAATAACTTGTGCGATTTAGTGTCGAGAAGTGCAACTTAAGTATACGTATTTAGGTTGGTCAACATATATGTCTTTTATAATAGTGGTTTCATAGAGTAAGTTGTCTTATTGCTCGACTCGACGCGTTTCAAAGTAAAAGTCAACTAATTCATGCAAGTCAAACAAAGTCAACCAAAGTCAAACCAAAAGTCAAACTTGGTCAAAGTAGTCAACTAAAGTAAACATCAGTAGGTTCATGTCAAATGTTGGTCAACATGTCAAACCTAAGTCAAACAACACATTTTAGTTCATAAATGGTCAATTACACGATCAAAGCTTATCGTCATGCATAACGTTCATGTACATGTAGCAAACGACGCATAATACCTCATAGCACGTAATTCATGGAAATATGAAAAACTACAGATCACAAATAGACTCAAAATATATTCCAAAAAGTCCGGTTAGGGCCTCATACGATGTCTACAAGTCGGGTTTCAGAAGGGATACATTTATGGTTTACTAAATCAGTTTTTGACCGCGGACTGATCTCGTAATGGCTATAACCTGAGCTAGGGACATGAAATTAATGAAATGTAAGTGGCCATGGTTTAAGGACAATTCAAAATATCATATATCCGAAAATGAGCAACTTTAGTTTAGCCAATTGGTACAGTTTATTCATTCAAGTTGGGTGTTCTGTTTCACCTAAATTCAGAAATTGCCAAAACTATGGCCCTAGTGTGCACAATGCATGAGGTTTCAGAGGTTACAACAAACTAAACATATATCACATAACATATAAAGATTCATATTCCAGAAGAATTCATGTTAATTCACAAAACACAAACCACAGGGTACAAATCAGAGAACAAGTGGCAGATTCGATCCTAGTTTAGCTAGTCACTTTCGCCTGCAATTATCCGAAGATCTAGATACAACTATACCATGATATCTAATTAAAAGTGAATTAATTTTTATGTACATTACAGATATGAAAATATCTAATCTCAGAAGTCAATACATTTTAGCATACAAGTCCGTTTTCATGCATGTACTGGAAAAGCCTACGTTTTCATTCGATTAGGCCTATCATGAGTTTTACTCAAGAAAATGACATGATATCCTAGTGTAACCTGAGTGTTTTTGAATTATATATCCAATGGTAATCGATACATAAGCCAATTAGTGAGCCATCAATACCAGTTTTGTGATCAAGCATAAAAACACAACGATAATTCAAACGGTCATAACTTAAGCATACGGAAACGAAAATACGCGAATCCAAAGCCTAAAATAATTAGTTTTTCGAGAGGATTTCAACTATGCAATAATATTTAACATTCAAGAAAGCCAAGTTTCTATAATCACACAAAACAAATTCAGGATTAACCCTAATCACATCAAACGATAAAATTAACGATAATAATTAACATGTACGCGTATAGACTTAAGAAATTGAAAACATAAACTATGAAACTTTATAAAAATCAGATTTTTAGAGTGAGGGTTTGTAAAATTATAACATTGATCATCAATTAAATTATACCAATGCGTAGAGAACGAAGGGAATTGCAAGTTTGATGCACAAGACTTGATCAAAAAATTGAAATTGAGTGTGTGTGTGACGACCCGGGAATTTCCGACCAAATTTAAACTTAAATCTTATTATGATTCTGACACGATAAGCAAAATTTATTAAATCAAGACTCAAAATGTTTGAACAATTTTTCATGAATGCATTTGACTTTTGACTATTCCCGACGATTCACGAACGATTGCTATAAATATATATATATATATATATATATATATATATATATATATATATATATATATATATATATATATATATATATATATATATATATGTATATATATATATATATATGTATATATATATATATGTATATATATATATATGTATATATATATATATGTATATATATATATATATATATATATATATATATATATATAAGTTTATATAATAAATTGAAATGATAGAATACAAGTTAATCATTTGAGTTAATTATGTAAAATAATATACAAGATAAAAAGTTATTAATAAAAATGAAACTATATATAAATATATATGATTTTATGTGTAATTATTATTATATTGTAATATATATATAATTTATAAATAATGAATATTCAATAAAAGTTATTAAGTAATATATTAAAAATAACATAAGTAACAATATATATATATATATATATATATATATATATATATATATATATATATATATATATATATATATATATATATATAATACAGGTTAAAAATATAGTTGTTATAATATTATTACTTTCATTATTATTATAAATATTAATATTAATATCATTATTAATGATATTATGATATAAGTATGAAATCTGATATGTATAGATTGTTATATTATTATTATTATTATTATTATTATTAAAATTATTATTACTATTAATAATATTAATATTATTAGAATTAGTATCATTATTGGTATTATTAATAATATTATTATCAACATTTTTTTTAATTATCATTTTTGTTATTACTATCATCGTATTATTATTATCATTATTTTTAGATGTATCATTATTATTAATTTATACATAATACTATGATTTTTATTATTAATATAATTATTGTTAATTATTATTATCATAGTTATTTATATTATTCTTAAAGATATTAAAAGTAATATTATTATTATTTTTATTAATATTAATTAAAGAATAAAAGCCTGTATTTTCTTCAAATCAGTTACATATCAAGATCCTGCTTTATTTGATTTTATTTTCTGTCTACTACTCGTACAAATAAGATTCGATCCATATAGCAAATTCCAAAATTTGTTAGCCATCAAGGTCATACTTTTATTTATTTATTTATTTATTTATTTTTATTTTTTTGTCTTTCTGCCTATAACCAAACGAACGTCCATTATATAAATCGAAGCAATTAATTTGTGTTATCTCATATTAATTCAGGTGATTATTACACCACAACTATCAATTAACAATTACAGTTTATTTTATTTGAAAATTTAATTTGAAAAATCAAGAAAGAAGTCGAGGACCTCTGTTCTTACTTTAATTTACAAAAAACTCGATTTTAAACCAACTTTCAAAATCTGTTAATGAGGCGTTGTTAGGAACCCTCCACTAAAACTACTTGCAAAATCTGAGCCTCCAATTCCTTTTAATAATTCCAAATTTTGAGGTCAAAATTATTATTCAAAAAGTCAAAAAATTCGTTCATCATAAAATTAGAATTCGTTTGAATGTTTCTGGTCGAATTAAGAATGGAGAAAGTTTCTAAGAATGATTTATCATCTTTTTCATGTTATAATTTTTGGCTAAAACACTCTAGAATTCAAAAAGTGATTTTATGTTCTTCGTTTTACTCGACACAGCAGTTACAACAATTTTTTTATATATATTCTTTTTCTGTAAATACAAATCATCACAGCAGGTTACAACTAGTTAAATTTCAAGTTTTAAATAAAGCAATGAAATCACTTTTATGATTATAGAAAGATCACTGATCGAGTTTTATTCGTGGAAGATGAAGAAGAAATTAGAAATAAAAGAAATACGGGTTTAATATTTATAAACTGAATATAAGTTCAGAAAAACATGGATAGCTTGGATGGTTTGTGTGTTTGTTCGGGTATTCGAGAGGTCTCGGGTTCGATTCTAGCTGGTGACAAATCTTTTTAAAAAATCGATTTTTGAGGTAGTTTTCATTTTAAGTTATTATTATTATTATTATTATTATTATTATTATTATTATTATTATTATTATTATTATTATTATTATTATTATTATTACTATTACTATGATTATTATTGTTATTATTGTTATCATTAATATTTCTATCATTAAAATTAATACTTGTATCATTTTATGAGTGATAACATTATTATTAGTATTATTACTAGTATTATAATTATTATTAGTAATCCAATTATCATTATAAGTATTATTATTATTATTATTATTATTATTATTATTATTATTATTATTATTATTATTATTATTATTATTATTATCATTATAAGTATGATTATTTATATTATAATGAGTGTTATTAATATGTAATTACTAAAATCATTATTATAAGTATCATTAACTGAAAAATTTATATTTTACAGTTATTATTATAACTATCATTATTAGTATCATTAATATAACTATTAACAATAATACCTTATTTAGTAATATTAGGTATTATGATTATTATCATTATTATCGTAGTATTACTAAAATTACTATTTTTTTAACAAACAAATGATATATACCTATATATAAAAATATATTTGATATATATAACATAACAAAAAGTAATATTTTATATAACAAAATAAATATATGAAACATATATATTATTAATATAAAAAGTATATAACTAATAAATTTATATATATTGTTCGATTACAACTATATGTTTTAATATATATACGAATGATATAGGTTCGTGAATCCGAGGCCAACCCTGCATTGTTCAATATCGTCATATGTATTTTTACTACAAAATACAGTATTGTGAGTTTCATTTCCTCCATTTTTAAATGTTTTTGAAATATATATTTTTGGGACTGAGAATACATGCGCTGTTTTTTATAAATGTTTTACGAAATAGACATAAGGAATCGAAACTACATTATATGGTTGAATGATCGAAGCCGAATATGCCCCTTTTGCTTGGTAGCCTAAGAATTAGTAAACCAGTCTACTAATTGACGCGAATCCTAAAGATAGATCTATTGGACCTAACAAACCCCATCTGTTGTAGCGGATGCTTTAGTACTTCGATGTTGTTTTATCATGTCCGATGGATGTCCCAGAATGATAGGGGATATTCTTATATGCATCTTGTTAATGTCGGTTACCAGGTGTTCAATCTATATGAATGAAATTTTTGTCTCTATGTATAACGACCCTCATTTTTTTCTTTCCATCTATATAATGCCCGAACAAAAGATTTAAGTAAAATGAATAAACTCTAAGTATTAATAAAAGGTCGTTATATACATACGAAATTAACGAACGTTAAACGAATAATGAATTTTATTCAACAACGTACGCGTAAGAATTTTTATAAAAAAATTATGTCATAACATGAATACATATAAAATACTTATATTATTTTTTTTAGTTAATATATTATACAATTAACTATATAATAAATACAAGTATATATAAATGTAGTAACATATATAAAACTAATAAAATTATAAAGTAATAATTTAATTTAAAAAAAACACATTTAGTATTTATAATTCCATAAATACCGAATATATATTTATATTTATCAAAATTCGTATTTAATAATTAAATAAAAATAGAAATTAAGTTAGTTAACATTATTAGAACTATGAAATATATATATATTCTGTTTTTATAAAAAAAATATATATAAACACCCATCAAGGGCTTCGGCCGTTTGTAAAAAAAAAGTATTTTTTTATATATAAACTAGATCTAGATCCACTTTTATTTATTTTATTCCTACTTTTAATTTTACTTTTATTTATTTATATTTTGAAATGATGACATGACTGGCCATAAATACTTTTAATTTTTTTTCAAGACACTAGTTATTTTTTATATAAACTTTTGTATTTTTTTATTTTCTCTTTACTAAAAATTTTAACTATAAATACCATAGCCTAGTTCACAAATTTTGTACACCAAAAACTTGAAGAATTCTCTCTCAAATCTCTGGAAATTTTTTTTTTGTAAGTTCTCTATATTTTTTTTTATAATTTTATTTCAGTTTTTATTATGTTTTTATGTTAGCCGATTGTTAAATACAAATTAAATTCAAGTTAATTATAAATAAATAAAATAAATACATGATAATTAGTATAAAGTATCATAATGGTTATAAAAATTATTTTTATGATTTATATATTCGGAAATTATATTAATTTATATTTAAAAACGAATTATTAAATTATCGGTAAATATATGTAAATGCATAATAAATATTAAACGAATTTATATAACTGATCTAATAATTTTTAAGTGGCACACATGATATAAAAACATTTTTGGAACTGAATGTTTGGTTTATTTATCATTTTATATATTTATTTTCTATTTATCATTGTTTCGGTAATTATATGTAAATACACATAAATAGAGATAAAAGGTTTTTAAATAATGAGAACTATATGTACTAAATGAAAACAGTTGGAAAACAATTAAAAATGATGTAAAAATTATTTTTAGAATTATTAACTATTTATTTATATTTAATTCTGATTATATACATAAAACAAAACAAAATTTGAAATAAATAGTTAAGTCAGTAATATAAGTATACAAATAATTTTCCTGAGATTTTAATACTTGAACAAACAAGCGAAAATTATAAAAGTTGAATTTCAAAGTCGAATTATATTTTTTATCATTTAATATTGGAAATAATGAAAATTTCGAATTAAATATTTAAATCTGTAACATATATATATAAATAATTTTCTTGAGTTTAGTACACTTATGGAAGGTCACGAAAAATATAAAATATTTTATTTGAGTTAAATTGGTATTTTATACATAATTAACTATGAATTATTGTAAACCGAGAGCAAAATTTGAAATAAATACTTAAACATCATAACAATGAATTATAAAATTTTCCTATGTTTATATTGATCAGTAGATCCTAAGAAAAATATTAGATGTGATTTAAAACATGTTTATCTATTTAATTGTATTTAGCTATTAAAACAATAATAGCAAATAATAATTAATGCATAAAAACTAGTATTAATGTATAGAAAATTTTTATAAAGTTTTAAACATGTTACCTTCTAATAAGAAGTCAATAAAATATTAGTGAGCATTATTAGACAATTATTAATGCTTATATTGATCTAAAACTTAAATTTAAACTATATATATATATGTATCCTTACATGTATAATAAATATAAGATATAAATTAAAATACTAAACCCTAAACCTTTAATACTACCTTTAATTACTACTACACTAATTTAACCTACTTATCTAATACTACTATTATTACCTATAAGTATAACTTAAACTCTAAACCTAAAACGTATTGGAAGGGTATATTAGACGGGTATAGATCTTGATCTTTCTCGGAGGAGTGGACGCTCGAAAGTCTAGGCGGAGAGTTTGGGCTTCCGATTTAAAGGGTCCTGTGGCTCAGAACCCTATGACCTGAAAAGGCCATTCGAATTGAAAGTGTTAGATTGGAAGTTCGTCTAATATGAAAAGCCTTTCCAAAACGAGAAACCTTCTTTAATAAGAAACTTACTAAACATGGAAACTTAGTAAAGGAAACTACACTTAAACATTCATAAATTTATCTTAACAAAGGGCAAAACATCTAAACTATTCTTAACTTATTCTTAGGTTGACTTCTCTGTGCTTCGATCATCCATACTTTCTCTTTAAGGAATACTTTCACTCACCGAACTACTAAGGTGACTTTCATAGCCCCACTCTTATTGCTATAGCACTTTTTATACTTACTAGGGTGAGACACATGCTGCTTTTATACTTTAAACAACTTAGACACAAGTACGAACTTAAACTGTGCTATGACTAGCTTATGCTACTAAGACCCCACACTGATATTTTTTAATTACTTTCAGGATAAAGCATTCTTAATTATTGGGGGTAGGCCTATCGGGAGTAACGTCCCCGATACATTTGACCGCGATGTCTTTGTATTACTTAATAATGATTTAAACATGGTGATAAGGTACTGTCAACTTATCATCGGGGCAACAAAACAAACGTTTAGTCTAAAATATCACGAATCAGTACTACTTTTGGATCTGCGTGATCTACTTTTATAACAAATCTTGTGGTCTAAGAACAAACGGTCAATCATATTTGTTAAACCTATGAATTTCACTCAACCTTTTTGGTTGACACTTTTAGCATGTTTGTCTCAGGTACTGAATGATCAGGACCTCTATATCTACTGCTTATGTGATGACTTACTTGGCTAGAATCAAGACTTATCGCATATTTACTTTTCTGCATTTGAACAATTTATAATTCTTGTAACGACATTATTAATCCTTCCGCTGCAAATTTGGTTTTATTCATATAGTATTTGTTCTCATTTTATAATATGTTGGTATGTATTATGATATTGAATCACATTTCACCCAGGCCCTAACTGGGGGTGTGACAGATTGGTATCAGAGCATAAACAGGCTGTTATAGAGAACCAGGATTGCATTTTATGTGTGCCTTATTTGTTAGTTAGGGTACCTTAGCGATCTAGGAAACTATAACCTTTCCTGCCTTAGACTTTAAAACACTTAGGATTACCTTAGAATGTTAAAGCAAAGAGTTCAACCCTACCTCTCATTCTTTACAATCCTAGCTTAAAAATCTAATCAAAATCTCTATCTTAATGTTAGGATGTCAAGCTATCATCAAATAAACAAAATGACTCTTTTCAAACCAACTGAGGAAGATACTGAAGGATCTTCTACCGAAAAATCAGTTCGAAGCCCACTTTATAGTCCTCCTTCACCACCAATGAACTATAGCCCAAACACTCGTTACAACTCGCGTGGGTCTCCCGAATATTATCCAACCCCGAGAAATGAAAGCAAAGGAAAACATCCTACCAATTCTGCTGACTCTGACTCTCATCAACCGATGAATACTCCCGAATGGAAGGCTCATCAAGACCTCCCTAACCATGACAATGACTTCTCAGATTATGAGCCTGAAGAAGAGCCTATTGAAGAATCATCTGAAAACTCATCTTGAAAGAGAAAACAACCCGAACCCGCCGCCACTAGAGAAGCCAGTCCATTATTTTGTAATAACATTGAGCACGTGATGATGAAGAGTAACCTCCTCAACCTTCAGCGAAGTTGTGATAAGAATAAAGAGTATAGTAGGCGCCATGTTGCTCGAATAGAAATGCATCTAAACAACCTAGAAAAAGAAAACACAATCTTGAAAGAAATCATCAAAGAGTCCTTCGACTCTCAAACTGAAAAGCTAGAAAAACTTGTGAAAAATAACATGGACAAAGTGATGGAGACAGTAATGAAAGTGAAGACTGAGGAAGAACGGAATACCCGTTGGGGAAAGCAATCTCTTGCCTACCTCCAAGAACTAGTTGAGTCTAAGATGAAAATAGAGAAAAATCGAATCAATCATCAACTGGCTATCAAGGATTTCATCAACAACTTTGTCAACAGCCACATCACTAACCTCTACGATAATTTTGAATACCTCCACGAGAAACAAAAGGAGAAAAATGAAAAGATAGAGAAATTTATGAAGGAAGCTGAGAACGAGAAAAAGAAGAACTAAAACCTATCTTTTATTTTCCTATTTTCCATTTACCCATCTATGTAAAGGCTTATGCCTAGACTTTTTCCATTCCAAACTCGTGTAATAAAGGCTTATATAATGCCTCATTTACAATAATGTTAAGTGTTTATTTAAGCATATTGTCTTATTCACCTATGTGTGTTGTGCAAACGTTATAAATCATGATTGTAAACTTATAACACCTTGATTCTTCAACTAATAATGTATTTATGTATTGAAGATCAATGGCTCACTCAACTCGTGGCAACAACAACAACAACAACAATCTTATACCAAATGTCACTCTTTCTACTAAACAATTTCAATTGTTGCTAGCGGCCGCCCAAGGCAATAACAATAACAATCATAATGTTCCTTCTAAAACTTGCTCCTATAAAGATTTTAAGAACTGTAACCCACCCACTTTTAGTGGAAAAGAAGAAGCCGTAGAACTGGTCCGATGGTTTGAAAAGCTAGAATCAATCTTCCGTATCTGTAACTGCGGAGATAATGAACGAGTGAAGTTTTCCACAAGTTCACTCACTGGCAATGCTATGACATGGTGGACTGCTCATGCCAAATCTGTGGGAATAGATAATGCTAATGCTACCCCATGGGATGAACTCAAAGGCATGATGATCACTAAGTTTTGCCCAAGAAGTCAAGTCCAAAAGCTCGAGGCTGAGTACTGGGAACTTAGAGTTAAAGGAACCGATATCGAAAGCTATACCAATCATTTTTTGGAGCTTTCTACCTTATGTCCCGAAATGTTCCCAACTGAAGCCCGCAGGATTGAGCGGTATATCGAGGGTCTACTCGAGGATGTTCAAGGGAATGTGATTTCTGTCGAGAAGGTTACTGTGGATGCTGTGATCTACATGGCACAGAGTTTAATGATGGCTAAACGTAGGAGAGTTTCGGTTAATAAACAAGTCGAAGTTAAAAACGGTGACAATAAGAGGAAATTTGAACCATCTCAGGGTTCAGCTCAAAATGTTAACAAGAAACCTGGAAATGGTACGAGACCCGGTTATCAGGGTACTAGTCCGTTTTGTTCTAAATGTGAAAGGCATCATCCGGGAAAATGCACTACTGTGTGTACAATATGTAAGAAGATAGGCCATGCTGCAAAGACTTGTAGAACCCTACCTCTAAATAGAGCCATTGTTCCGGCTAGAGCTCCTCCAACATGCTATACTTGTGGTGAAAAGGGGCATATTAGCCCGAATTGTCCAAAGAAGAAAGATACTCCAGCTACTGGAGCAAATGCTACTGCCAAAGGTCGTGCTTTTGTGATTACTGCTGCAGAAGCCAGTGATGAGGATGAGGTCATTACCGATACGTACCTCGTCAATAATTGTTATGCCACTATTTTATTTGATACGGGAGCTGATAAGAGTTATGTGTCAAATGAGTTTTGCACCCTTTTTACTGAAAAGCCCCAAACCCTACAAACCAGACGATTAGTAGAAGTGGCTAATGGGAAGTTAATGAAAGTTGATAAAATATATAAAAACTGCAACCTAATTCTAGCCGATAAGGAATTCAAGATAGACCTTTTGCCGGTCGAGCTAGGTAGTTTCGATGTAGTGGTTGGAATGGATTGGTTAGGTCCATTGAGAGCAGCCATCATGTGTTTCGATAAGACCGTTCAAATTCCGTTAGGAAGTGGTGAAACTCTTATTATCCAAGGCAAACGGAGTTGTTCCAATCTTAATATCATCTCATGTCTTAAAGCCCGTAAGTACCTTGTGAAAGGTTACTCCGCCATACTAGCTCACGTTAAAATGATCGAATTCGAAGAAACGCGTATTGAAAATGTCCCGGTTGTTAAAGATTTTCCCGATGTGTTTCCCGAAGATCTCCCTGGTCTTCCACCGCCTCGTCAAGTTGAGTTTCAAATCGATTTATCTCCAGGAGCTGCACCCATTGCTAAAGCACCGTATCGTTTAGCACCTTCCGAAATGAAGGAACTTTCTAACCAACTCCAAGAACTTTTGGATCTAGGTTTTATTCATCCAAGTTCGTCCCCGTGGGGAGCTCCTGTCTTATTTGTCAAAAAGAAGGATGGTACATTGAGAATGTGTATTGATTACCGAGAGCTCAACAAGCTTACCATAAAGAATCGTTACCCGTTACCTCGCATTGATGATCTATTCGACCAACTTCAAGGGTCAAGCGTTTATTCTAAGATTGATTTAAGATCCGGTTATCACCAGCTCAGAGTCAAGGAATCTGACATTCCTAAGACTGCATTCCGCACCCGATACGGACATTACGAATTCTGTGTTATGCCTTTCGGTTTAACCAATGCTCCAGCCGTATTTATGGATCTTATGAACCGTGTTTGCAAGCCTTACCTTGATAAATTCATTATTGTTTTCATCGACGACATCTTGATCTATTCTAAAAGCGAGAAAGAACATGAGCAACATTTACGATTAATTCTTGAACTCTTAAGAAAAGAACAACTCTAGGCAAAATTTTCTAAGTGTGAGTTTTGGCTTAGAACCATACAATTCCTTGGACATGTTGTAGATAGTAACGGAATACATGTCGATCCCGCTAAAATCACCGCCGTTCAGAATTGGGAAGTGCCAAAGACGACGAAGCATATTCGCCAATTTTTGGGACTTTCCGGTTACTACCGAAGATTTATTAAAGATTTTTCTCTTCTTGCAAAGCCTCTCACCAAGTTAACTCACAAAGGGAAGAAATTTGAGTGGTCTGAAGAACAGGAATCTGCTTTCAAGATTTTGAAAGAGAAATTGACCACAGCCCCGATTCTATCTTTACCCGAAGGTTCAGATGACTTTGTTGTTTACTGCGATGCTTCGAAGCAAGGCTTTGGTTGTGTTTTAATGTAACGAGAAAAGGTTATCGCCTATGCATCTAGGCAGTTGAAGAAACATGAAGTAAACTATACCACACATGACCTTGAGTTAGGTGACGTGGTATTTGCATTAAAGATATGGAGACATTATCTGTATGGTACTCACTTTACGGTGTACACTGACCATAAAAGTCTTCGACACATCTTTGATCAAAAACAGCTGAATATGAGGCAAAGCCGATGGCTCGAGACATTGAACGATTATCATTGTGAGCTGAAATATCATCCTGGCAAGGCGAATGTAGTTGCCGATGCCCTTAGCCGAAAAGACGATGTTAAACGTGTTCATGCTTTAAACCTAAAAATCAAATCGAATCTTATTTCACGAATCTGTGAAGCTCAATTGGAAGCTATTAAACCGACACTTATCGAAGGTGAAGGACCTATAAATTTCGAAAACCAACTGCAAGTTAAGTCCAATGGTACAAGATACTTTGGTAATCGAATTTGGGTTCCTCGTTATGGTAATCTCCTTGAACTAGTCTTGGATGAAGCACATAAGACTAGGTATTCTATTCATCCCGGTTCTAGTAAAATGTATCAGGATATGAAAGAGTTCTACTGGTGGCCCAACATGAAAGGCGACATTGCTACTTATGTGAGTAAGTGTATTACTTGTTCGAAAGTCAAAGCCGAGCACCAAAAGCCTTCTGGTCTTCTAACTCAACCCGATATTCCACAGTGTAAGTGGGATGGTATAGCTATGGACTTTTTCACAAAATTTCCTAAGACTGCAAATGGCAATGATACGATTTGGGTCATAGTTGATCGTCTCACTAAGTCTGCACATTTCATACCAATCAAAGAGACTGACATAATGGAAAAGTTAGCTCGACTCTATGTTAAAGAGATTGTTACTCGTCACGGTGTCCCTACTTCTATTATCTCGGATCGTGATAGTCGATTTACTTCCAATTTCTGGAAATCCTTGCAAGCGTCTCTTGGAACTCGACTTGACATGAGTACAGCTTATCATCCGCAAAAGGACGGTCAAAGTGAACGAACTATCCAAACTTTGGAGGATATGCTACGAGCATGTGTTATCGATTTCGGTAAAGGGTGGGATAAACACCAACCTTTAGTCGAGTTTTCTTACAACAACATCTATCACTCTAGTATTAAAGCTGCACCATTCGAAGCTTTATAAGGACGCAAATGTAGATCTCTGTTATGTTGGGATGAACTCGAGGACAGACAATTAACTGGTCCTGAACTTATTCATGAAACTTCCGAAAAGATCGTGCAAATCAAGAAGCGTTTAGAAACCGCTCGTAGTCGATAAAAGAATTATGCCGACCCTCACCGAAAACTGTTAGAATTCCAAGTTGGAGATAACGTTATGTTGAAAGTATCTCCTTGGAAAGGTGTTATCCGCTTCGGTAAACGAAGTAAACTCAGTCCGCGTTATGTTGGACCTTTCAAAGTTATTCAAAGAATCGGTCCCGTTGTGTATCGATTAGAACTTCCAGCTGAACTAAGTCAAGTACATGATGTGTTTCATGTCTCAAATCTGAAAAAGTGTCTCGCCGAAGATACTCTTGTTATTCCTTTGAATGATATCCGCATTGATGAGCAAATGCACTTTGTCGAAGAACCTATAGAGATTATGAAAGAAGAGGTCAAAGAGACTCGTAAGAGCAACATACCTATTGTTAAAGTCTGTTGGAATTCGCGTAGGGGCCCCGAATATACCTGGGAACGCAAAGACCAAATGATACGGAAATACCCCCATCTCTTCCCAACTGTTGATGAAGCAGACGGGAACTCCACTTAAAACTTCGGGACGAAGTTTTCATTAATGGGGAGGTACTATAACGACCCTCTTTTTTTTCTTTCCATCTATATAATGCCCGAACAAAAGATTTAAGTAAAATGAATAAACTCTAAGTATTAATAAAAGGTCATTATATACATACGAAATTAACGAACGTTAAACGAATAATGAATTTTATTCAACAACGTACGCGTAAGAATTTTTATAAAAAAATTATGTCATAACATGAATACATATAAAATACTTATATTATTTTTTTAGTTAATATATTATACAATTAACTATATAATAAATACAAGTATATATAAATGTAGTAACATATATAAAACTAATAAAATTATAAAGTAATAATTTAATTAAAAAAAACCACATTTAGTATTTATAATTCCATAAATACCGAATATATATTTATATTTATCAAAATTCGTATTTAATAATTAAATAAAAATAGAAATTAAGTTAGTTAACATTATTAGAACTATGAAATATATATATTCTGTTTTTATAAAAAAAATATATAAACACCCATCAAGGGCTTCGGCCGTTTGTAAAAAAAAATAATATATTTTTTTATATATAAACTAGATCTAGATCCACTTTTATTTATTTTATTCCTACTTTTAATTTTACTTTTATTTATTTATATTTTGAAATGATGGCATGACTGGCCATAAATACTTTTAATTTTTTTTCAAGACACTAGTTATTTTTTATATAAACTTTTGTATTTTTTTATTTTCTCTTTACTAAAAATTTTAACTATAAATACCATAGCCTAGTTCACAAATTTTGTACACCAAAAACTTGAAGAATTCTCTCTCAAATCTCTGGAATTTTTTTTTTTGTAAGTTCTCTATATTTTTTTTTTATAATTTTATTTCAGTTTTTATTATGTTTTTATGTTAGCCGATTGTTAAATACAAATTAAATTCAAGTTAATTATAAATAAATAAAATAAATACATTATAATTAGTATAAAGTATCATAATGGTTATAAAAATTATTTTTATGATTTATATATTCGGAAATTATATTAATTTATATTTAAAAACGAATTATTAAATTATCGGTAAATACATGTAAATGCATAATAAATATTAAACGAATTTATATAACTGATCTAATAATTTTTGAGTGTCACACATGATATAAAAACATTTCTGGAACTGAATTTTTGGTTTATTTATCATTTTATATATTTATTTTCTATTCATCATTGTTTCGGTAATTATATGTAAATACACATAAATAGAGATAAAAGGTTTTTAAATAATGAGAACTATATGTACTGAAGGAAAACAGTTGGAAAACAATTAAAAATGATGTAAAAATTATTTTTAGAATTATTAACTATTTATTTATATTTAATTCCAATTATATACATAAAACAAAACAAAATTTGAAATAAATAGTTAAGTCAGTAATATAAGTATACAAATAATTTTCCTGAGATTGTAATACCTGAACAAACAAGAGAAAATTATAAAAGTTGAATTTCAAAGTCGAATTATATTTTTTTATCATTTAATATTGGAAATAATGCAAATTTCGAATTAAATATTTAAATCTGTAACATATATATATAAATAATTTTCTTGAGTTTAGTACACTTATGGAAGGTCACGAAAAATATAAAATATTTTATTTGAGTTAAATTGGTATTTTATACATAATTAACTATGAATTATTGTAAACCGAGAGCAAAATTTGAAATAAATAATTAAACATCATAACAATGAATTATAAAATTTTCCTTTGTTTATATTGATCAGTAGATCCTAAGAAAAATATTAGATGTGATTTAAAACATGTTTATCTATTTAATTGTATTTAGCTATTAAAACAATAATAGCAAATAATAGTTAATGCATAAAAACTAGTATTAATGTATAGAAAATTTTTATAAAGTTTTAAACATGTTACCTTCTAATAAGAAGTCAATAAAATATTAGTGAGCATTATTAGACAATTATTAATGCTTATATTGATCTAAAACTTAAATTTAAACTATATATATATATATATATATATGTATGTATCCTTACATGTATAATAAATATAAGATATAAATTAAAATACTAAACCCTAAACCTTTAATACTACCTTTAATTACTACTACACTAATTTAACCTACTTATCTAATACTACTATTATTACCTATAAGTATAACTTAAACTTTAAACCTAAAACGTATTGGAAGGGTATATTAGACGGGTATAGATCTTGATCTTTCTCGGAGGAGTGGACGCTCGAAAGTCTAAGCGGAGAGTTTGGGCTTCCGATTTAAAGGGTCCTGTGGCTCAGAACCCTATGACCTGAAAAGGCCATTCGAATTGAAAGTGTTAGATTGGAAGTTCGTCTAATATGAAAAGCCTTTCCAAAACGAGAAACCTTCTTTAATAAGAAACTTACTAAACATGGAAACTTAGTAAAGGAAACTACACTTAAACATTCATAAATTTATCTTAACAAAGGGCAAAACATCTAAACTATTCTCAACTTATTCTTAGGTTGACTTCTCTGTGCTTCGATCATCCATACTTTCTCTTTAAGGAATACTTTCACTCACCGAATTACTAAGGTGACTTTCATAGCCCCACTCTTATTGCTATAGTACTTTTTATACTTACTGGGGTGAGACACATGCTGCTTTTATACTTTAAACAACTTAGACACAAGTACGAACTTAAACTGTGCTATGACTAGCTTATGCTACTAAGACCCCATAGTGATATTTTTTAATTGCTTTCAGGATAAGGCATTCTTAATTATTGGGGGTAGGCCTATCGGGAGTAACGTCCCCGATACATTTGACCGCGATGTCTTTGTATTACTTAATAATGATTTAAACATGGTGATAAGGTACTGTCAACTTATCATCGGGGCAACAAAACAAACGTTTAGTCTAAAATATCACGAATCAGTACTACTTTTGGATCTGCGTGATCTACTTTTATAACAAATCTTGTGGTCTAAGAACAAACGGTCAATCATATTTGTTAAACCTATGAATTTCACTCAACCTTTTTGGTTGACACTTTTAGCATGTTTGTCTCAGGTACTGAATGATCAGGACCTCTATATCTACTGCTTATGTGATGACTTACTTGGCTAGAATCAAGACTTATCGCATATTTACTTTTCTGCATTTGAACAATTTATAATTCTTGTAACGACATTATTAATCCTTCCGCTGCAAATTTGGTTTTATTCATATAGTATTTGTTCTCATTTTATAATATGTTGGTATGTATTATGATATTGAATCACATTTCGCCCAGGCCCTAACTGGGGGTGTGACACTATGTATGGGACGTATATTTATGAGAAAAAGGAAATGAAAATCTTGTGGTCTATTAAAATGATGAAAATGATTGATTATGATAAACTAATGAACTCACCAACCTTTTGGTTGACACTTTAAAGCATGTTTATTCTTAGGTATGAAAGAAATCTTCCGCTGTGCATTTGCTCATTTTAGAGATATTATTTGGAGTCATTCATGACATATTTCAAAAGACGTTGCATTCGAGTCATTGAGTTCATCAAGAATATTATTAAGTCATTTATAGTTGGATATATTATGAAATGGTATGCATGTCTATCAACTTTCGATGTAATGAAAGTTTGTCTTTTAAAAACGAATGCAATTTTTGTAAAATGTATCATATAGAGGTCAAGTACCTAGCGATGTAACCAAATGTAATGTATTCGTCCAGATGAATTAGGACGGGTCCTTTCAGTTGGTATCAGAGCGGTGGTCTTAGCGAACCAGGTCTTGCATTAGTGTGTCTAACTGGTAGTTGTTTAGATGCATTAGTGAGTATGGACTTCGACCGTGTCTGCATGTCAAAAGTTTTGCTTATCATTTCGTGTCGAAAATTACATGCTTATCATTCTTAGGGAATCATTTGTTTATCATTCTTAGTCTAGACACATCTTACTGCATTGATTGCATGAATAGTGTATAGACAAAATTCATATCTTAGCGTATCTATTACGGTAAACTTTGCCTGATTTCTCCCGTAAATTTCTCCGTAATTTAAGGGATCCTGGTACTATATATATCTATGCATATTATGCATTGAGAATACCATCCAACTATCATTTGCTGTCACTAAACTTTTCATACCAAAAATCTTTTCTGTGATCGCATAAGATGGCCTCTACGAATCGACCAAGTTCCTCTGACTCCGAAGACAGCGTGACTCAACCGATCAACTACCGTGATTTCTATAGAAAGTGGGGATGGGTTCATGAAATACTTACCCTATGGAGAAATGAAGAAGGTACTCCATATCACGAGCCGAACTTACCACTTAACGTTGGAGTGCTCGATCCACTTACCGGCAAACCTGTTCGCAATACCGTTTGCACTCTTTTCGCAAGGATTTTTCGCCTCGAAGGTCGAGTCGATGTCGTTAAAGATAGTATTCATCCTCTACTCCTGAATTCTAATCAGGTAGGATTATTAGAAGAAGTTAGAAGACTTCGAACTAAATATAATGAATTGACAAACCTTACGAAAGAATGGGTAGAACTAATTCATAGACTCGAGCGTAAAGTAGAAACCTTGGAGGTGATGGTGTTCGATTTGGAAGCTAAGCTTGCATCTATTACGCAGGTACCACAAGCAGTACCAACACCAACAGCAACACCACCAGCACCAGCATCATTTCTATCACCTCAAGCTCCGTAAGCACCATAGACACCGAAGAGTACCGAGAATGATGAATTATGAAATATTAATTCATTACTTTCTGTTCACGATTAAAAGATATATGTATATATATTTATGTATATCTCGAGATCGTAATAAAAATGCTTTTCATATTAACTATGACGTGTGAATTTTTAACGGGTAGGTAATACCCGAGAAAGATAAAAGAAGCTTTAAAGGGCTTCTATCATAATTAATTCACATATGTTATCATTCACATCTTTCATCAACGATTTAACAATCGATATCTATAAATCCATGACTACAACTGAAGAAAATATATATGTAAGTATATTTTCATAAAGATTGTAATTAAAAATTCTTTTGTACAAACTGTTAATGGTGAAAATATTTTAACGGGTAGGTAATACCCTAAAAATATTTAGATTTCACATTAACAAGTTACACTGTACGTTCTTCCAATTTGATTCAACAGTCATTTACTATCCTATTTACATCCACAGATATACGTATCCGTTCATCGCAGAATAAACATTTTCATTCAATTTCATATTTGGATTTTGACCTACCAGAATCCAACAAGTGGCATAATGAAGAAAACATTGGACAAAATAAAATTTGTTAGAAACAAACAATTGAACTATGATAAATTTTGTTAAGAAACCACGCTAACTGTTCCTAGCTAACTGTCCTAGCTAACTGATTACATTTATTTATCGCAATTTATTTATCGCAATTTTAATTTTCGCAATTTTATTTATTGTCATTTAATTTCTGTTATTTATTTTACGCACTTTAAATATCGGGACATGTATACAAGGTTTTGACATATCATATCGACGCATCTATATATATTATTTGGAATCATCATAGACACTCTATATGCAGTAATGCTTGAGTTAGCTATACAGGGTTAAGGTTGATTTTATAATAATATATATACTTTGAGTTGTGATCGAGTCTGAGACATGTACACGGGTCACGAGACGTATTAATTAATTCGAATATTATATATTAAACTATATATATGAATTATTGGACTGTTAACTGTGGACTATCGATTGTGGACTAATAACATTGAACAATTAAAATGAATTAAAATATTGATTATAACATATGAAACTAAACATTTTTTCAAGTTGCCACTTGATCTCATCTTAAACCTCATTGGTATCTTGACAATTACAATCTGCGTTCAAACCTTTTATGATTCTTGAAAACACCTTAATCGAGAGGATGAATTAACCGCACTTCATCTATGGAAGAAAAGATTGATGCATATAGTTATGCACCTGAAAACACTCGGAACCTGAGTAAATGTTTAACATGTATATGTGCTAGCTTCTTTGGCGTTATTAATACCGAAAATGACTTTACAATCTCCCTAAATTAGCCAATTTGTCACAGCTCCAGCAAATTAACTTCAATTTTTCATTCGAATAAACCTTATTATAAAGATTACCCCTTCATCATCATTATCGGAGAATTCTTTATATTCCACCACATTAGCAGTAAACTTATCAACAACTGTGTTGATCTTTGATTTTCCAAAAAAATCATTATATTCATTGAAACCCCATCATATACTCATCCGCATCTTGTAACAAGGAATGTTTTACCAATTACCGGGAATTAGCAATCAGTATTTTGAAATCTTGCAGCATGTCTACATCAACAGTTATATGTATACATATAACCTTTATCTCTTAGAATAATGACCTTCCATTCTGAAATTCTGAAAAGCACACAGTCTACGAATCAATACCCGGAATGTTGAAAAAGATGAATGAAGCAGCAAAAACTGTAAACGACCTTAATAGTCGAAAGTTTGATGATAAAAGAATAATGTGTTGGCAAAGTTCAGAAAAGTTGGAATTGGAAAACGGATTAAGTAAACCATGAAGGAGGCCGTGGACAAATCACAAGGACTAAACTTGTACATAAAGAATCATGATGATTCTGATTCTGATGAAATTTTTAGCGAATATCTTGCTCCTTAATCATTCCAAATCATTGTGAATGAATTTCTTCATCACACTTTGCTTCTAAAATTATTAGATATCATGGTATCTTTCATTATAAACATCCTCAATATTTCTGAAGATATCTTCATAAATATTCTCGTCCGATATTAATTATCTCTCCGCAGTGCCTGTGTTATTTCATAAAAGGAAACTGTTTTAGTTTCTATATTCTGTAAATCTTCGATTTTAAAATATGAATGTTTTGAAGTAGTGTTGGAAATTGATGCATGAGTTAGTATAATATAATGACACTTGATCAACATGATTATATTACAGTAAGTCATGCTGAGTTTCTAATGAAACGTGATGATTAACAGACCTTAACGTCATTATGTGCCATATTACACGACTCTTACATTCTATCTAATCTCTAAACATATCAAGAAAATATTTTCTTGATGATTCGGTCTTTTCCGAGGTATTCTGGTAATTTGACAAATCAACTCATGCTCTTACGTTCTTTCTTGTTTAGAACATTAAATTCATTCGAAACTCCATACTTACGAATTCTAGACCATTACCCGCATTACTAGAGGTCGAGAAGAGAATAAAAAGGCAAAGAGCTCCAAAATATAAGAGAAAATATAAAGTCCAATAAGAACACGGAGGTTACAAATCGTGAATATTAATACGAATAGCAATATAAAGACACGGTAGAATTAAGAATAGTATCACTCCAAGGTAATAGTAAAAGTAAACAGATTTTTCTGGTGGAAGATTGAAAAGAAAGATGACAGAAATAATAATTAGGAAAATATCAAGGATTAGAACTGGATTAAGTATTTTCATAATCTTTTGGATGTATGAACTAAGAAAGAAAGTATAGGAATGGTGAAAATAATCGAACGGAAGAGTTTAATTTATAAAGGAAAAATTAGACGTAACAATCGAGAAAGATGACCGCATTTAATTATAGAGATCTTAATTTCGTCATTTACCGAAAGATCAGATCTTATAGATCTCATAGATTTTCTTTAAATCTCTTGAATTCCGAAATTCAAACCTGACT